>NC_045428.1:131093140-131230640 GCF_902635505.1 Sarcophilus harrisii
ATTTGTAAAATATGAGATGAATCTATATAAATCATTAACATTTCTTTAAATAATTAACATAGTCTAGTCACAAGAGATAGAAAGAAAAATTCCATTTAAAATAACTGTAAATAATATAAAATACTAATCTGAATACAGATAAAAGTATTTTTAAATTTTCTTTATTCTTCCCTTTTTTCCCCTTTTGATCTGTTTCTTCTTTCACAATTGTATCTACTATGCAAATATGCTTTACATGATATCATAAGTAAAAACTACATCAAACTCCCTATCATTTTGGTAGAGGGGAGTGGAGGAAGGAAGAAAAAATTGAAACTCAAAATTTAATAAAATGATTGTTTTTGATAAGTAACTTTAGAAAGATATTTATACTATGAAGAAAGAAAGACTGTACAAGATTGTACTTCACTGAAATTAAAAATGCCAGGGTACAGATTTAGAGATATTTTTGGTTGCGACAACTTACTATATCCTATGTAATCATCTAATATATAACTCCAGTGAGAGATTTTGGACTTGGAATTTAATGAAATTTCTAAACCTAATTATATTGACATATCCATAATAAAAAAGTACCTAAACATATTTATGAATATGAGTTAATTTTAATTACAATAGTGAATAAAAGGATTTAATATTAATTGGACATTCTAGTAATTGTACTATAAAGCTAAAATCTAATTTTATATTATTGAATCAAGCAAGAATGTGAAATACAGAACTTTAAATAAAAAGACCTATGTGAATTTATTTTGTTTGTTTATGTTGTTCATTCATTCAATTTTATCTGACTCATTGTGAAATGTCCATGTGGTTTTCTTCATAAAAATATTGGAGTAATTTGCCTTGTCTATCAACAATAGATTAAAATAAACAGAGATTAAATGATTTGGCCATGGTCACACAGCTAAAAAGAGTCCAAAGTTAGATGTGAACTCAGGTTTTCCTGATTGTAGTCCCAGCACCCAAACCTTTGAGCCATCTGAGAAGTTACCAATATAAAGTTAAGATCTGATAACTGGTTCTAATAATGTAGACCATTGCCAAAAACTAATTTGAAAATTGAAAGGAAGGAGGGTGCAGGCAGAACAATTAATAATTAGGCATTTAATTTTAATTCGACCATAAGAGAGCTGGATGCTTCAGGCAGGGATAGAGTATCAAATGGTAATGTGTGCACATGTATTTATTTAACGTGTTATTTCATTTTGCTTTTTTATCCTCCAAGGCATCACTTGGTAGCAAGTCAAGTGATAAGCAAGAAACAGACGTGCCTCTGTAACAATACTTGATATACATTGACATAGCAGGAAACTTCAATTTGCAACAAGTAAAACATAAATAATCCTTTGCACAACATAAATATAAGGGTTATGAACACAATCAAGATATTTTCCATCCCTATATGTATGTGTTTTCTCCTATGACATATCTATATTTTATTTCCCAGATGTGAATATCTGTCTTGTATAATGGAAATGATTGATCTGTACCATTTTAATTACATAATAGATATTCACTTCATTAGCCACTAACAATTCATACATTTCTAATAAGAATGAAACAGAAAGATCATGAGAATGATAATGCTGAAAAAAAGATTTTTAAATGCCTCTAAAATCAGAATGTCATCAAAAAAGTATGTTACCCATAACATGAGACACATTATTGGAAAAAACAAGAACAACAACAATAACAACAATAACAACATCATTTCATTTCTAAGTTCTTTTGATGTCTCCATACTGTCTCTATTCTTTGTATCCCTTTCCTTTCATATTTTCACCACAAGGAAATCTGCCCAATGATTTAAGGACCTTCCTTTGTTTTTCATTGTATCAGAGGTATCTCGATCATGGAATACTTAAGTTCCATTAAAGCTACCATATAGAAAAAGACCAACTTGATTCCAGCAGGTTTTGAAAAACCAAATTCACCATCTTTAAAAGATTCCTAATATTTCAAAAAGACCGTATGATTTAAAACAGCATTTATAGCAACATTAGATCACAAAAAAGTCTTAAAATATTTTTTTCACCACTATAGAAGAAATTTTCTAACATGTTCACAGTTTGATTATAGTAAAAACATCTTACTGGTCCATATAAGAAAACTCTGACTGGACATAAAAATGTGGCATCTCTTTGATTTTAAACATAATTCTGTTCTAGGAGCCTTAGACACCTAAGGTGACCTTTCCCCAGTGTCATGTTAAGATAAGGAAATTTGTTCTCATTTTGATGCACTGATAGGATTACTATCTGCCACATGGGTCAGGCAAGTTTTGTTTTTGTTTTGTTTTGTTCCTTTGTTTTATATTGCAACCATCTTTAAGACTTAATTGACTCAGGGGACTAAGGCTTAGATTGCTGATGTAGGTTTTGTTGTTGTTGATTAAATTTTTAAAAGATAGCTCATGAAAAGGCAGGAATTAATCTCTATTTATTTGTATTGACTTGTTCATAAGGCCAACATAGTGGAAATTGAAATATTGCCACTTTGGTTCCTTTCTTTGCTAAGACTACATAAAGCTCAATTCATTAACTATTAGATCTTCAGTAAAGATTTTATTTCATTCCACTTTCAGACCTAAAGCAAGACAGTGATCTACTCAGATTCAATCTACATTACTAGTAAAAGATTTTAATGAAAAAGTCAGGCTTTGTGATGGGCATTATGGGCAAAAGTTGCAGAGTGTGATGGGCATGAAGGGGAAATATTGAAACATATTGATATTCAAACTTCAAATAATAGTTTGAATATTAATATGTTCTAATATTTTCCAAGTTAGGATCATGGAGAATTTAGTCTATTGGATTACACAGAGAAATCAAAGTATATATTAGTTATTTCAACTAACATGAAGTAGCATGTATTGTCTGCATTTCTCTGCCTCTGTATGCCAGCATAAAGTTCAAAAAAAAAACAACTGAAAAATGCCAGTTTTATTTCCAATAATTAGAATTAGGTGAGATACATGGCAAGAAATGGGGTATGTAGAATGTATGTCATTCCCTCCCCCTCCTCTAGCATTATTCATACTATTGGTAATAGATGGAATGTGAAATAACTGAACAGTTTATCATGACAGTGATTAAAGATGGTATTCAATATAACCAATTCAACAGGATGATTGATCACAGTCAGATACAAGCAAGTCTATTAGAAACTGATCTGCCAAAGTATAGATTTTCTATGCTATGACTTGATTTAAAGTTTGGAAGAAAGTAACATATTTTATATGATTGATCATCTCTACTAGCAACGTTAATTTACTAGTTATAAATTTTACCTCTCATATGAATATCAAAAGTCTTCATGATCTCCTAAAGGAATTACTCCATTTTATATACTAGATATATTCTAAGAGGCCAACTGGTAAACTGCATTAGGCAAAACACCACAGAGATCATCTTGTCTCATCTTTGACTATATATCTTGAATAGATGTTTATTTACATGTTCTCTTCCCCCTTGGAAAGTGGGTTCCTTGAGGGCAAAGATCATGATATTGATTTTTTTTCAAATCCCAGGACATAGTAAGCCCTCATATAGTCAATTGATTGTCTGACTAAGAATTTCTTTGAGTACCAGGCAAAATTGGTGAATCCAGTTGATTCCTTTTGTAGCCAGGTGTTTATTTCCTTCAAAGTGATAATTTGTATTCCAAAAAAAGACAGTTCCTCCAATCTTTGTTGACAGTTATTGCCAATACTTTGGTCTTTGAAGTTCCTTTCTTATGGGTTTGTAAAGCTCTGCCAATGTTAAATCTAAATATTCTGTTAGTACAGTTTTATTCTACCAAGGAAAAGGCTCATATTTAAATATAAATATGAATAATCATTGGAGTAAGAAGGGGATTGAAAACAGATAAAGTTAAGTTCTGTTTGTTTTTTAAAGTGCAAAGTAAAAAAAAAAATGCTATGTCAATACCAGAATTTCCTTGGAGCGCTACAATGCAAGGGATTGAAAATGAAAAATGAATGTAGTTGAAAAGGCAAAATTCTGGTTGGGAGGACAATACTAAATAAGAAGACCATAAAATGTAATCAAAATATAAATCAATCAATCATTAAGCATAATACCTACTAAAATATTTGAGGTTAGAAGGAAATGTAGAATTCATCTAATCCACCTTCCTCATATTTAAGATATAAAATTATGACACAAATATTAAGTAATGTCCCCAAGTTAAACAAATATTAAATGGTAGAAATGGTGCATTTGTATCTCAAATTTCATCTGTTTATATTCATCACATCATTATAGCCTCTCAAGATCTGTTTAGATTGACGTTTTTAATCAAGTGTTTGCTGTTATTCCTAGCTTTGTCATTGAGTATTTCAAAAATATAAAATATCATTTATACAAAATACTGCTAGAAAAGTTGAGTCATACAACTTTACTATTTTTACTACAGCAAGTCACTACCTTTCTGTTAAATATTAATATTTGTCTCTTAGCATAAAATTGGCTCTGAATCTGCCTAATTTTAAAACACATTGAATCTTGTTGCTCTCTCTTTGTATTAGAATATATAATTATTCACTGGATCTTCTATGATTTCTCCTGAAATAACTGTACCAGAAAACTGTAAGCAGAAAAAGAACTAGTAAACAAATACCTTTAGAAACACCATAAGAATTTTATCACTGGCATTTATTTACCCTGTGACCATGGACAAGTCATTTAATAATTTCATGTCTCAGTTTTCTCATTTATGATATGAAGCAAATAATTTTTTTCAATACTGAGTTGTGGTGAAGAAAATAAATTATAAACCTTAAAGAGCTATGTTGAAATACCATAAAATATCTATGAACGTGTATGTACATGTGATGGGAGAGAACTTAGGTAAGGTTACATGAAGAAAAGAAAATTTTAATTGAGTAAGATTAAGTAAGTTTAAGTAAGATTAAAATGAACTTAAATTGGTAATTCCAGTTTGAGGAATGATAGAAAGATAATGCAGGAATGTAGGAAGACATAAGTGTTTTGAACTAAAGAACTGTTTTAGGAACAGTAGTTATGAACATGAAATTTGTCTTTAGACACTGTGCTCTACCTGTTTTGCACTTTTCTTGCCTTTGTAATAATTTAATACTTTGCAATTTTCTCTTAAGATAGTGTCTCATTCAAATAATTTATTTACACTTTCATGAAACCTTAAAGCACTGGGTTGTTGTCCCTGGGGAAATTTCTAATTAATATTCACCTTTCATTGTGTACTAATATGCATTATCTTCAATTAGGAGACATTTAAACATTAGCTGAGCAAATGTGGGAGAAATTGGCATGTGGATATGCTCGTAATATTTATGTTTATATGTATGCATATATGCATTTAATAAGAATCCTGCACAAAAGTTCTGAAATCATGACATTTTGTTGGCAGTCTATTCTCTGTATGAGGAAGACTAGCTCTGTTAATGAGAAACAAAATTAGATTCTATAAGGGCCAGAAAAGACTCATTACAGAAGAGCAACTATCTGACTAACTAATCATCATTTTAATTTACACTTTGGCAAATATTCAAAACCATTTGAAATTAGAAAGCCCAAACGTCATAAAAAGACATGCATTTGCACTGTACTATAAACTTCACAAGTACTGGCTGATCTTATATATTTTTCTGATTATAAAATCTTCTTTCTTAATAATCCCCATCTTCTATCAATAATATAACTTTCCAACTAACCTTTCAGCTTTCTGATTTCTTAAAAAAACAAACAAGCAAACAAACAAAAAAAAACTGTTGATACTGTGATAGATATGAAGTTGACACTGGATGATTTTGGAAGAAATATTTACATACTCTATTGTGTATCAGAAACTATGATAAACACTTGGATTATAAAAAATAAATAAATTAAAAAAGAAAGAACCCTGCTTAACAATTATTGCTCTAAAAGGGATTCACATTCTATTTGGGGATTCAACATGTATATAAACAGGTACATAAAAGAAAAAAATATTCCATGCAAATTAGATTGAAAATAATCTTAGGTAAGAAGGAACAGATAACATAAGGACCCTGGAAAAATGATATACAGGAGATGTTATGTGAGTTGATTCTTAGAGGAAACCAAGGAATCCAAGAGATGGAAAAACATTCTAAGCATGGAACATGTTGTTATAAAGAAAGAAAGATGGAGTGTTATGTGTAAAGAACAGCACGTAGGTTATATACCGTATATTTACTTGTAATTGCATACTTCTTTAGCTCAAGTTTAGTCCTGAAGAATTTATTTTTAAATAAGACAGTGGTGATAATTAAATAGTAAAATAAGGAGCTGTTCAAAATCAAAATCTCTGAAAAAAAAAAAAAGGCCAATTTACCATAGTCCAGAGTAAGGATGCATTATTTGTAGCAATCAGAGTTTGACCTTTAATTTTCCATTGTCCTTTCGATATTCACAAGTAAACAGATTTTTAATGTTATCAAAAATTCAGGATTCAGTAGAAGGCTTCTCTGATAGCATAGGTTCAATATTAGAATAAAATGAGACATCAGTGGACTATCTAACAACAAAAAAGCTATTTATCCAGAGCAGAAAAAAAGCTATTTAGAGGAGAGAATGATCATTAAGATATATCTTTGAATCAACAAGTATAAATTTAATGTGGCATCATTGATCATGACAGTGTTCAGTGGTCAGAAGCCTTAGGTAGCTGTGTTTGTTGTGATTTCTTCTGTGTTCAAGTGGCCAAGAGCTTATGCCAATGACTTGAATTTTAATGCCCTAGGTAATTAACTGTCTGGGGTTGTTAAGAACAATCTACAAGACACTTTTAGCATCACCTAAAGAAAATCTAGATTAACTTGAATGAAACAGGGCCTTTACAGAGGGTGTGCTGGATATAGATCTCACTAGCTTGTTAGAACACATTTTAAAATTTATTTTGTGAATATTTATACTTTAGTAAATCAACAATCACTGCTAATTATGTTTTGGTTTCTTGTGTTATTGTTAACCTTGAGATAATTTTATTGAAGATTAAATTTAAATGCATATGTGCCCACATCTGTTTTTACTAGAGCATTTCTGAATTACTCCATAACCTTTGATTTTACTCAAAGATTCAGTAGAAGATCCAGGGAAAGAAGCCATCACCAGAATGGAAATGTAGTGACTAAAGAGACCAAGAAATAATGATGTTGATCAAGTGGTATTATCTTGGATTGGATGATCAGAGTAATGTCCAGAAGAATGGGAGATTAAAGGAATGATTAAGGATTCTTTGTTTACTCTTACTAAAGGGCTGTTTGCTGTCCTGACAAAAGCAAGAAGAAAATCACTCATCTTCCTTGGGCATGTTTGTAAGATAAAACAGATCCTGCCAAAATTTATTCAAATGGAAGTCTTCTAACCACTTCTGGAGATTTTCATGGAGCAAATAAATTGTAAAAAGCATTTGTTAAGCATTTAATTATTATACCAAGATCTTGCAATAAAAAAAAAGTGCAAAAAAGTCCCTATCTTTAAGGATCTCACATTCTAATGTGAGAACAACTAGCAAATATTTAAGAATATAAGTAATTAGACAGAAATTATAGTTTGGGCTTTTAAGGCTTAAACTTCATTAAGACTTGAGAGATTGTAAATAGAAAGTATATAGAAGGTAATCTTAAAGGGGAAAATAGTCGTAAAATTGGAGGCTAACAAAGACTACTAGAAAAATTGTTTGAGCTAAAATTCACATTGAAGTTAAAGAAATAAAGAAATAGGGGTGAAGACAATATATCCATCATAGGTGATAGCCAGTGTAAAGGACAGAGACAGGAGAAGCAGTTTGTATACAGAGAAGAGCAAGTAGTCCATGTAAATTAATCATAATATACAAGGATGAGAATAACAACATGGGAAAAAAAGGAAAGGTACAGAGAGATCAGGTTAATAAATGCTTTGAATAACAAAGATCTAGTAATAGGGAGGCATTGGAATTGATTGTCCAAAAGAGACAAGGTGATCATACTTGACCTTTAGGAGAAACTTTGAAAGCTCAGTGGAGGATGAATGAAATAAAAATAGACTTGATGTAAGAAGGTTAATTAGATAGTTCCTGCGATTTGTTCAGATGACAAGAGATGAGAGACTGTATAGAACAGCAGATATGTGATTTAAGAAAATTACATTTACCAAGGATGTAGTGAATTTAGAAACAATAGGACTTGGAAAGTAATTAGATATGTAGAATGTATGATAATGAACATTAGAGAATAAGAACAAGTTTGAGAGTCCAGGTGATCAGGATAATATTTGTGCCTTTTACATTAATAAGGAAAATGAGAACAAGAGAAAGTTTTGAGAGAGAGATTATGAATTTAATGGTAGCCATGTTTAGTTTGAGATGCCTATAGGACATCCAGGTCAAAATGTCCAAAAGAAAGTTGCAAGAATATACATAAGTCTCAACAACAGACAAATCAATTAATTATTTTGGGCAAAAATTAGCAAAAACAAAAACAAAAACCCCAAGACATGTTAAAGAGTTTGTGGAGAAAAAATATTGATATACTGCTTATGGAGCTGTGCCTAGGTCCAAAAATTAAGAAAAGCAATTTGAAACTCTACATACAAAAAACAAAAACATTAAAATAGCCCACACTATTTGACCACACCAAATTGCAAAAAGAACAAAGAAAGAGGAAAAGGACCTATACGTACAAAAAAAGTTTCTAGCAAATTTTGCAGTGATACCAAAAACAAAACAGACAAAAATTATATTATATATATATATATATATATATGTGTGTGTGTATGTGTGTGTGTGTGTGTGTATATATATACATATACAATTGGAAAAAATAATTGTGTATAGAGAAGTCAAGCCAATATTATAAAAATGATAACCAAATTAACCTACTTGTCCAATGCCATACAAATCAAACTAGTAAAGAGTTATTTTATAAAACTAGAAAAACAATACAAAATTATCTGGAAGGGCAAAGAGTCAAGAATATCAATAGAATAAATAAAAAACTGGAGGCAGCTTAATAATATCAATAATAAAATCAAAGTCATAATCATCAAAGTAATCAGGTTCTGGATAAGAAATAGAGTAGCTGATCAATTGAATAGATTAGCTTAGCTATATTCAGAAATAAGTGATCACACTAATGTTTAATAATCACAATGATCAAATTTTTTTTTGACAAGAACTCAATGTTTAACAAAAAAATTGCTGGGGACATTGAAAAGCAGACTGGCAGAACTTGGTATAGATTATGTCTCACTCCATAAACTTAGAAAAGTTAAAATGTATACAGAATTTAGACTTAAATGATGAAATCATTAGGAAATTTGAGAAACAAAACAAAATTTATTTGTTATTTATACATAAAGGAAGAATTTATGTTAAGTGAGAGATAGTGAGGATTCAGGGAAATAAATTGCATAATTTTGATTATATTTTATTAACAATTTAGCACAAACAAAACCAAGGAATCCAAAATCAGAAGGAAATCAGAAAACTCTGGGGAGAAAATATAACAAGTTTCTCTGATAAAGGGCTCATTTCTCCAATATATAAAAAATTGGGACAAAATTATAAAAATATGCAGCATATTCCAATTGGTAAATATTCCAACCATATGAATAAGCAATTTTCAGAAATTACAACTACCAATAGTGACATGAAAAAACATTCTAAACCATTATTGACTAAGGATATGCAAATTAAAACAATTCTGAAATATTACATCAGAAACAACACATTTTTAAACATGACATGAAAGGAAAATGACAAGTAATAGAGGGAATTTGGGAAAATAGACACGCTAATGCATTATTGTTAGAGTTGGGAATTTGTTCAACTCTTAAAGAGAACAATTTGGAACTGTGCCCCAAATGGCTATAAAGTTGTTCATATTGTTTGTGCCAGCAATAATCTTATCAGATAGTTCTTTGTCCCAAAAAGATCAAAGACAAAGGAGCAGAAAAAACATCAAACAAATTATTAAGAACATTTCTTTCATATATTTACTTATTATTTTGTTGAAAAGAAAATTTAAACTGAAAGGATACCATCTATTATGCAATGGCAAAACAAATTGTTTAATATGATTGTGATACTACTGTTTTTTAAGAAATGCCCAAAAGGTTAGTTTCAGAAAAGGAAGACATAAATTATAAAAATTAAAGTGAATAGAACTAGAATAACGTTGCATACAATAACAGCAATATTTCAAAGATAATGTACTGTGAAAGACTTATCTACTCTGATCAGTACAATAATCCACAGGATGAAAAATGTTATTGTTATTCATCTCCAAAGAAAGAATTGATGAAGTTTTAGTGTAGATTGGAGTTTTGTTTTCTATTGTTTTGTTTTTTCAATTTATTTTTCTAGTTTTCTTTTTACAGCAGGGCTAATATGGAAACATGTTTTATATGACTTCACCTACATAATGTGTATGATATTGGTTACTTCCTCATTGGGTAGAAGAAAGGTTGGAGGCAGTGAGAGAATTTGGAATTGATTTTTCAAATGAATATTTTCAAAAAGAAAACAATGAAATGAAATATAGTGGAAACAAAGATAGCTGACAGCCTTCTCAAGGAGTTTAGCCACATCAAAGAGAAACGTTAGGGGAGGTAAACCAGTAAAGTCAGAAAGATGAAATGCAAGGATGAATTTAGCTTACAAACTGACACATGCACACACCCCTACATACATATAACCCATAAGTAAGATAAGATGTAAAAATTCCTATCCTTAGATCCATGAATTTGGAATTTTAAATAGTTTTTCTGTTTTTGAAAAAGGAAAGGAAAACTCTCTTTGTAACTGAAATGTGGAAAGAACAAATTTCAAAAAGATCAAAATAAATTAATGTGGGGTATCAGGAAATAAATTCTACACTGGAAATTAGCTTTGAATAGATGAGGAATTCTCTAGAATCAAATTCTGAAGACCAAAAGGGAAAGAATGTAAGGAGGAAAAATGTGACTTGACTAACTGAACATGAAAATGAGACATATGTGGTCCACAGAGTATTAACTATTTTAGATTTTTAAAAGATTTGTAGAGAAGATAGAACAAGGATAACTAGCAGTAGCTGTATATTAAAGTCTGATTTTGTCCTATAAGTGCAGTGTCTCAAGAGTTAACACTCCAAATCAACTCAGCAAGGCAAGAAAAGAGAAGCCTTTGTTTCCACCACCCCCTCTCCCACTGCCGCCCCCTTTTCCTTTTTAACTTATGTTGAAACAAAGAGAAAGGCAAAAGAACTATGCTACTTGGGCTAGATTTAATGAGAATGTTAACGCATGAGAAAAAAAAGGCAAACCAGCTTAATACTTACTTTTTTACTATTTTCTCAAACAAGTAAAATGGTCTCTAAATTTCAAAGGACAGAACAAAAAGAATAATAAAGATTTGGTAGGAGTTTACATGGGGAAATAATAAGGGAGGTATCACATTAGTGTTTTTGAAAAATTCACCTAGGTCAGATGAATTATATTCCATTACAGAAAGAACTTGTGAACGATATTTAGCAACAATTAATGTGGTAGGGACCAGGGAGTCTTAGTGTATTCCTCAATGTGAGTCAGCATTGTAACCCAAAATTCAAAAGCTAACGTAATTTTAGGTACTTTCAGGAAAAAACATACTGTCTTGTCATCCTTTTGTATTTTAATCTGATGTCTTGTACTTATTTCTGCATGCCACATTTTAGGAAGAATAAAAAACAAAGTATATGCAGAATAGAACAATTGTAATAGAAAAAACACTGGAAACTATGACATAAAAAAGATCAGTTGCTGTATTTACATATATGTGTAAATATAGTATGTATTATCTCTCTCTGAAGAATATTATGTCCCGAATACAGGTGCTTAGTGTGTAGCATAAAGTTTGGTACATATTTGGTGCTCAGTTAATGGTTGCTATTGATTGTTTATTGATACTAAAACTGGATATATTTAAAAGGTGTTGTACAGTGTGGAAAATATTAGTTATAGTATCTTCCAATATTTAGAAAACTACCAGTTGGAAAAATCACAGGACATTTTGTCTGAACTCGAAATAGAAAGAGGACTAATGGTCAAAATTTCAAGTTAGTATGGGGAAAGTGACTGTGCATTTTCCAATATAAATAATTCCTATTAATAGTTAATATTATCCTCATAATAATGCAGAGAAATTATCCATTATTAGCCATTTATTGATTCCCAAAGAAAAAATAAAATGTTTTTTATTCTGTTTCTTTCTCCTTGCTACTTGATGATGTTTTATCTATATTTTAAAGATTTTTCATAGTCAGTGCAGATGCCAAAAAAAATAACTCCTTCTCACCCCAAGGGTGTAGGAGGTTTCTATATTGGTCACCATCATGCTCATAAACCATAAAAAATTAACTTATAAAATAACAAATTAATGATACAATGATTCCAGATCTTTCATTTCCTTCCTTCCTTCCTTCCTTCCTTCCTTCCTTCCTTCCTTCCTTCCTTCCTTCCTTCCTTCCTTCCTTCCTTCCTTCCTTCCTTCCTCCTTCTTTCCCTTCTTCTCCCTCCCACGCTCTCTTTTTTCTTTCTTTCTGTGTTTCTTTGATTCTTTCTTTATTTCTCTCTCTCTCTCTCTCCTTCTCTGTCCTTCTCTCTGTCCCTGCTTGCAAACCTCTTCAAGCTTTAAAAATTTCACTTTAAAAAGAAAAGACTGGATTAATTAGTCCATGGTCTTCTGAAGATTTGACCAGTAACATCTTCAAATGCTTCTCTATGCTTACATGTTTAATCAACATGTTTTTTCCCCTATAAAGAGGAAGTGAGTTGCTTTTAAAATATTATCCTTGTATATACATTCATAATACATGACTTGTGAAGATAATTTGATGAAAATGATTATATAAGTCACACAAACCTTATTATTTTATAAATATATCTCACATAAAAACACTCATATATGCATTCATACTTTAGAGTAACAAAAGGAAAACCATGGCTATATTTTTTTAAATTGGACTTTAATATTTGTCTTTGTTAGCTGTCTTTTTCTCTATTGTTTGTTGATGTTATTTTGTGTTTAGCATATTACTTACAACAGGGCATCTGATTATCCATTAACTGCGATGAAAGGCACTTCAGGAGATTTGGTTATTAGATGCTTGTAACATTTGGGCAGGCAGATTTTAAAAAATGCTAGTGGTAGCAGGATGTTTCCAATGCACAAAGGCCTAAGGAATCTTACATAACTATACCTCTTATAGTTTCTCTATCTACAGGATGTTTATTGATTTTGTAGTCTATGGAAGATCATATTTGTACAATTATTTAAATCCCTATTTCATTTATTAAAATAATGATCCCACTATAAAAGCTGTTGGCATAGATTTTGTAAATACTAAATCCAAAGCACAAGTTGACATGTTTTCTATTTAATAAGTCTATACCTATCAAATCAAAATTGCAGTAACTTTCAGTTTTATTGAATAATGGAGAAACATAAAGGGAAAAAACATTTTCACACATAATACTGGATCGTGCGTCTTGGAGACATCCTGTAAATACCATAGGTACCTGTTTTCTTAGCCATTTAATGAGACAATTATAATAGTAATATTGATAACAAGAACTAAATCTCATATTTCTATGGAATTTTAAAGATTAATAAAAATTTACAAGTATCTTGTGATTTCTTATTTGCTTTATATATTGCTTTGTTGAACACTTTTTTTTCTCCTGTGGTCATTGATAACTACTTCCACACAAATTATATATACCTTTAATGGGCATAACATTATGGAATTTTTTTGATACTAACTAGATCTCCTAAATGGAGTGCTATTTCTTCCATATAAGAAGACAGGGTTCTGCTATGTCCCTTAAAATTAAAGTCTTATAGCTTTCTACAGCTTTCAGAAATGCAGTAATTCCTACTATATTTAAATGCATAGTAGAGAAGAAGAAATTTCAAAATCCACTTTATTATATGTGAACTATGGGTGTGGCATGTTGTATTGTATGTGTATGTATGTATATGTGTGTTTGTGTCACTTCAAAGTGATCTGTCTTGTCTTTTCAGAATCTTGATTGGATTATTTATTTATTTTTGTTTTTTGTTTTTTGTTTTTTTACCTCCATCCTTTACCTTAGATGTCAAACTCTGTAGAAGAGAAAAAAAAACAAAACAAAAATAAACAAAAAAAAGCTTTCAGACAGTATATTTTTGAGTCTAATTTTTTGGGGTCTTCAGTCTTGCTTTTTAATGAGAGACCTAATTTTTATTTACTGCAAGCATTCCTTATACTGCCTAGTTTTAATCTTAGATTGATAGGCTGCATCTAGGGTGCATACTTTTTACAGGGTTATTTTCTAACAATCAGCTGGGACTCTTAAAGTTCATAATTAGTTTCCCAAGTATACAATACCCATTTTTAAAGTGGGAAGGGAAAACTCTCAGATAAATTTCAACTCAGTTATTATAATCTCTTCCACCTTTATAAGTCAAAGCTCTGACCTCATAGTGGAGATGCTACCTAAAAAGTCATTCTAGATTTTGAGATGCTTTACTTACAAATGAAGAAAACAAGACTCAAGGAGGTCAGGTGGATTACAGTAGTCTGCATACAAAGTTATCAATTATGTTGTGACTTTTACTGTAAATGATTGAATTTTTCTTCATTCCTAATGTCAAACAGTATTTTACTTTAGACCCCCTTTTTCTTAGAACTACATCCTATTTCTATATTATTACCTAGATGCCTTTTATATAGTTTAAGGGAATACAAGCAGATATTCAGATGGTTGAGGTCTTGAAAAAAGACCTCAAGGACAAAAAGAAATAAAACAAAACAACAGCAAAAGTCCTAGCAATTCATTATCATTTCATCATTTCAGTTATGCAACAAAGTTTATTGGTGTTTTCTTTGTGAAAGCTCTTTCTGGAGGTGACTGATAGATTATTTCAACGACTATTTCACTCTCGAATTCTAGTAGATCAGGGCAGCTTTCCTTGATGAACTCTTGAAGCATGCAATCCAGGCTCTTTTTTTAAGTCATGCCCTATTTTCATCTTTTTACAACATTTGGAAGACAGTTTCAGTTTTTCAGGAATTGTCAATCAATAAGGATTTATTAAGTGCCTCCTCCTCCTGTGTGCCATGTGCTATGCTAAGCACTAGGAATTCAAAGAAAAGCAAAAGGCAGATCCTATTCTTAAGGAGTCTACAATCTAATCAATTGGTGATTCATATCAACCAAATAAGGTTTTTATTCTCAAAGTAACTTCAATCTAGTTAGAAAGTATGAAAAAGAGTGTACATTAAAAAACACCTTTATTACAAATATCAAATCTGTGCTAAAGACAGGAATTATTAGAAGCATTTTAAGGAATGGATGATTTCTAAATAACAGCATTATCACCAAAGATTTTGATTTCATCTCAATTTTGAAAAATGGAGTAGGGCTTTGACTTGTCAAAATAAAAATAAATTTAAAAAACAGAAAATACAGCAGTGGAAACAATAATAAAGGAGTAGAGTTTATGTCTATTGTGTGTATGATTTAGAGGGCCAGTTTTGTTACAAAGAAAGTTTTGTAGTCTTGGATACCAAAGATAAGCTTGCTCAGACTTGATCAGCAATAATATCTTAAAGTTGATTTCCAGGCAAAATAATGGCATAATGGCAATCAGTGAGGGATACTTGGGAGTATAGATTTCTTCCAGTTCTTGCAGATAGCTCACTGCAAAAAAAGTCATTGACTTCTGCAATAGTGTAATCTCTTTAAATGTTTTATTCAGATAACTTAATTCAGCTATAAATCAGGTTTTATTAATTTCTTCCTAAGTAAGTAAAAATAAATTTTAAAAAAATCCTATTTTCTGTCTCCAATATTCTACCATGGAGTTAGTCATGGCAACTAGATATTACAATATAAAATTAATAAGTGAAGCCTAATCTATGACATATTTTGTTGACTCTCTGATATTTTGGAATTAAACTTTATTTTGGTAATAACCTTGATTTGTTCTGGTCGGTGACATTGTTCTTCAACAGAGAATATGAACAAGTTCCATGAATTCTTTAAAATGATACCATGGAGTACTTTCCATTCTTGCATTTAAACTCTTTTATTTCTTGATTCCAAGCTACTATTTCATATTTATTTCCTACTACTACTTTCCATATGTTCTATTAATTAACCATGTTTAACCTTTTAAATATTACTTAAATTTTTTATTCTTCTTTTGGTACTTCATGACAGAAAGTATTCATGCCTGGAACCCTCATTTTCACCACCAAGAATCATTAATTGTTTTTAAATTTTAGCTCAGGTTTCATCTTTTACAGTAAACCTCATCATTTACTTTCCACCCTCAATCTGCAATCAGTTTTAACAGTCCTCTCCTTCCCTTCCTCACTCCCCCCCGCCTCTGTCTCTCTGTCTTTCATTTTCTCTGTCTCTTTTTCTGTCTGTCTTTCCCCTCAAATTATTTTTCATATGCTTATTTATATGTGGGTTCTATTACCCAAGTAAAATATCAATTCTTTAAGTAATTAGATTGTTTTAAATTTGTCTTGATGTCTTCAATGAACAGGAATGAGCCTTCTACATAAGAATTTGCCTAATAAATATTTATAAACTTACCATTATCCTTGACTAAAAAGCTTATCACCAAACTCATACAATTATTTGCCAAATCTTAACGTTTCTACCTTGGCAATATTGTTTGCATTACACATCCCTTCTCTCTGTTGGAATCCTAGTGTTAACTCAACTTGAAACAAGGTACTAAGTAGAACTGATAGACAATAATGCTTGTGTTCACACTTTAGAGAGCTCATATAAGCAAGAAGTATTTAAGTACTTATTGGGGTTCACAAATACGGGAGATTCAGTGGAAAAACCTCTGATCCTGATTTCAGTGGAAAAGCCTCTGATCCTGAATCCAGTGGAAAAGTCTTCTTGACCCAGAAATTAGGGTGAGTATAACAAAGAAATTTTGTTAAAAGAGTTAAAGTAGAATTTCAGCTAAGATAAGACAGATGTTTAGAAAACATCCTTCTGTTTCTGTTCAAGGAAAATGTTTAGAGAGCATTATCAAGGTTATTATTTTGCAGCAGATCACTGAACTTTTAAAAATTGTTAAGAACATATGTCCTTGTTTCTCTCTGGAAAAAGAATTGGATTTAGACGAGTAGAAATTAGTAGGAGAGGATCTTTGTAAATTCTACAATAAAAATGGATCTCACTCAATTTCCAAAGACATATTTAATATTTTATATATATATATTTTACATATAATTTAATACAACTGGCTTTAGGGAATTTTATAAGTATTAAATAAGGAAAAAGAAGAAAGTGTCGGAAGAGGAGGTGCCAACTAAACTAGGTGAAAAGCAGGAATATTCAGATAAGAATGGAGTTAAGTACAATTCTGAGGGTGATACTTCACAGCAGGAGGAATTAGATCATTCCACATCTCATGACCCTCCCCCCTCAATTAACCCTTCATGGGTGGCGGAAGAAGGGGGAGGGAGAGAGGCAGAAATACAGTCAGCATCTCCTGTGAAGCTGAATATGACAAGATTAGAAAAAAGCATTAATTAAGGCAAAAATGAAGGAGAAGACATATCTGATTTTATAAATGCATATCCTGTGATTGAAAAGCTTGATTCTTCAGGTCAAAAAGAGAGAAAATACACTCCTTTTAATTTGCAAAAAATTAAAGATTTGAAAAAGGGTTGTATTCTTTATGGGGCTACATCATCTTATGTTAAGCTGTTACTAGATAATTTGTCTTATGAAATTTTAACCCCGGATGATTGGAAATCCATAGCTAAGACATGTTTAGAACTTGGACAAAATTTGTTGTGGCTTTCAGAGTTTCATGAATTATGTAGGATTCAAGTCCAATGCAACAAGCATATAGGAGCTATTGGACAAATCACTTTTGACTAACTAGCTGGTGAAGGTTAGTATGGAGAGAATTCAGAGAAGATTTATTATCCTATAACAGTGTATGAGCAAATTTCTAAGGCTTCAATGAAAGCTTGGAATTCTCTCCCTGGACAGAAAGATGGAAGTAAAACTTTCACAAAAATAGAGCAATGTCCCAATGAACCTTTTGCAGATTTTGTGGGACGTTTGCAAATAGCTGTAATAAGAACCATTGGAGATAATGCTGCCACAGAAATAATGACCAGACATCTGGCTAAGGAAAATGACAATGAGGTTTGCAAAAAAATTATATGGGGGCTAGACAAAGATGCTCCTTTAGAGGAGATCATAAGATGCTGTGCCACAGTGGGCACAAACACTTATTATACCCAAACTCTGATGAACATGGAAAGACAGGGTCCCTCTTGGCAAGGGACTTCTAGAGAAACTCATAGATGTTTTCAGTGTGGAAAAGTTGGACATTTGAGAGCTCATTGTAGATATGGAGATAGAATGAGAAGACAGGGTGAGAGAAAACCCAAAACTCCATGTCCAAAATGCAATTGAGGCTTTCACTGGGCCTCTGAATGTAGATTGACCCAGAGAAGTGAGAGGCAGGGCCTAGCTCCCTAATTATCAATCAAAGGACAGGTGGGGCATGATGGCAGCTAAGTTTACACCCAGAGAGTCTTTAGAAATTCAGAACTCTGATGTTGATTAATGAATGAACAGAAAAGCAATCAGGATTAAAGTTGGAGAAGAATACAGATTTTTCAACCCAACAGGGCCGTGTCCAGTGCAAACAGCTCCAATGTAATTACCAGGTGATGAAGAGAAATCCCAAAAGTGGTAAACAGAAGAGACCATTTCAAGTTCTTCAAAACAAAGGAGAAGATTCAAGAAACATCTGATACTGAAAGAGCATGGCTGATAATGAGACTGTTAAAATAACTTTAAAATCTTCATGAGTCATTGGATTTTCTAACACAAGATGAGTCTCTTTTAATTCTTGAAAACCAGAAAAAATCATTGGATTCCTTGAGATGGAAAATTGTTGATGAGACTATTGCAGTACTTCAAAGCTTACAGGAATTATTGAATTCCTGGCACATGAACTAATAAGCAATGGGTTCCTTTTGGACTATTTTTAGGACTTGTGACATGTATAATTTTGTACGTTGATTCATGTTATGAAAAATTGTTTACTTCAAACTTACAGGAATTATTGAAAAACCAGCAAAATCATTGGATTCCTTGAGATGAAAAATTGTTGATGAGACTATTACGATACTTTAGAGCTTACAGGAATTATTGGATTCCTGGCACATGAACTAATGGACAATGGATTCCTTTTGGACTATTTCTAGGACTTATGGATATGTATAAATTCTCATATTGATTTATGTTGTAACATTACTATTAACCTGTGTTATATTGCTATGTGCTTATGTAATTTATGTAATATGTGTAATGTCTCCCATATTAATGGATTTATCTGTACCTGTTTCTCTGAGCCCTGTAAGAAACCCACTAATCTAATTTGATTTCCTGTTTCCTTTGGTGTTTTCATCTCCCTTCCTGAGATGTTAGGGAGGGCGTGACCACCTTCTTTTTATGGTGTTTTCACTCCTTTTTTGAGCAGTCAGGGAAGGCATGATCACCTTCTTTTTGGGGTTTTCACCTCCTTGAGAAGTCAGGGAGGTTATGGCCACCTATGTTCTAAATCAAAAGAAAGGGGGAGATGTTGGAATCCTAGTGTTAATTCAACTTGAAACAAGGTACTCAGTAGAACTGATAGATAATAATGCTTGTGTTCACACCTTTAGAGAGCTCATATAAGCAAGAAGTATTTAAGTACTCAATGGAGTTCACAAGTATGGGAGATTCACAAAGTTAACTTTGTAACTTTGTGAATTCACACCTCCCTTAATCCCTGCCTCCAGAAGGAGGAATCAACGTTTGGGAGATCATATATAAAGAGGCTCTTAGTTTTGGATTACTTTGGAACATTTTCAGAGGTTGGAGAGGAGCACTGGGAGGAAGCCTACAAGCCCTCTCTCTCTCTCTCAGAGGCAAGAGAGATTCAATTCATCTTCCACCTTTGTGCTGGCTGGAGGCTGAAGGAACAGAGGCAGAAGCAAAGGACAAAGCTACAAGAGCTCTTGGAACCAAGCAGAAAGATAAACCTCTAAGAAAAACTAACCAGGCTATTTTGGAGGAAGCAATAAAAGATTTGAAGTTTTAGCACCTGGCCGCATTTGGGTGATTATTACTTTTAACTGAAACTAAGGCTGCCTCCAGAAAACCTACCCAAGAAACCTGCTCCCAGAGAGAACCATCATATATATTATAAAGGAGAAAAACACCACATCTCTCTACTCAAAAAAATTTCAATTTTGTTTAAGATTTCATCTGCTCTTTCCATGATTCTTGCAAAAACCCATATCATTGTCTTCCTTTGCTTCAACTTTCTCAATGGTCTAGTTCATTTAAATTCAACATGTTAAAATCATTTTTTTAAGCTTATATGATTTGCCTATGCAAACAAAGCTCATGATTTCCTATTTTTTCTTAAGGACACATTGTTGGAATCTTTACAAACTGTTAAGCCATTGGAGTTGATAGAGATAATAATTATCTAATTTGGCATGGTTCAATATGATTGATTTGATCTTAGAAGGAGATATTTTGGGCCAGTACTTGAAACAAGGTACTTAGTACAACTGATAGAAACAATGCTTGTGTTCACACCTTTAGAAAGCTCATTAAGTATCTAAGTACTCAATGGAATTCACACGTTTGGGAGATCCAGAAATCAGAAATTAGTATGGCTTAGTATGAGATATCTGAATTCACACCTCCCGTAGGGCCAGAGAGCACTCTGGGAGATAACCCAGAATCCCTCTCTCTCCAAAAGGAGGAGTTAACCTTTGGGAGATCATATATATACAGGAAGCTCTTAGAGCTGGAGAGAGTTTTTCTTGGGAACATTAACTGGGGTCAGAGAGGAGCACTCTGGGAGGAAACCTACAAGCCCTATCTTCGAGGCAAGAGATTCATTTATCTTCTACCTTGGTATTGGCTGGTGGCTGAAGAAAGCAGAGGCAGAAGCCAAGGATAAAGTTGCAAGATCTCTTGGAACCAAGCAGAGAGATAGGCCTGAGCTAACCGGGCTATATTGAAGGATAAAATAAAAGACCTGAACTTTTTTATCACCTGGCTGTGTTTTGGAAAAAAGAACACCCACAACAAATTATTACCCATTCATCATTATTTATACCATCCTATACAACCTGGACCCAATTTATCTTATTCTTACTGAAACTTACTCTACTTTTTCTGCCATCCAATCAAAGGGATTTTATTTTATCTTCATACAAAATATTTCAGTTATTCATGCTTTTCAACAAGCCATCCCATTTCCTAGAATGCATTCTCTCCTTTTCTCCAACTCACAGACTCTAAAGGCCCAGCTCACACACCATCTCATGCATAAAAACTTATTCTAATTTTCCTTTTCAGTTCCCATTACCTTCTCCACAAAGCTATATTGTATTTACAACCATACCACATTTGTATCTATTATTGTTTAAAGAAGCTAACTAGGTCTGTGGATAGGAGTTTAGGGCTTAGAATAAGAAGAATTATGCTCAAATCCAATCTTAGAAATTTACTAGTTGTATGACCTTAGGCTAGTCACTTAATCCCATTTGCCTCAGTTTCTTTATCTGTATACTGGGAAAATAGTAATATCTATCTTCCAGCGATATTATGAAGAATAAATAAGATAACAATTATAAAACACCTGGAACAATGCCAGACATATAAGTGCTATATAAATGCTATTATTATTATTATTATATTACATTATTTAAGTCACATAGTAGTTGTTTAATTTTATCAAGTTTGTTTAACTTTATCAAGTTATCAATTGATAGAAATAAATTATAGATGAGATAAAAGGTAGAAATATTAAATATGTAGAAGAAGAGCAAAATTCAAGGCCACAATTCAAGATTCATTACTTACTAATTAATGAAAGACAGAGAAAACCATTTGATTATGAAATACCCTATGGCCAGCATTAAATATGAGAGATCTTTGAGCTACTTGATGACAGAGATCTTCTTTATGCCCCAACATATTTAAATCTACAAATGCTTGTTACAGAATAAAGGTTTAACTTTTTTTTTAATTAATTAACTGGCTAGCTGACTGACTGAAGGGCTTTCATATGAAAAGAGATAGTCATTTGTTCTGCTTGACTCTAGATTGCGAAACTAAGAATACAGGGTAAAAATTTCAGAAAAAAATTGCTTAAAATAAATGAAAAACTTTTTAATAATAGGATGAGCTTCTGTAGGAAGTATCAAGCAACAGGAAGTACTTAAGACTTTAGTAGAAACTAAGGAGCCACTTGATGGAATAGTATAAGGGTTATACATGTTCACACAATATTTTTTATATTTTATTATAATAAGATTATTTTTATTGCACATTGCTTTATGAAGCATTTTGGGAGAGAAAAAAAGAGCAAAAGGAAAAGATAAGAAGTCAGAAAACAATTGAACATAGCATGTATTGATTTCTATATATTTATTTTCTCCTTAGTTTTTTTTCTTTCTTCTTTTTTTTTTTTTTTTTTTTTTCTGGATGCAAATGGAATTTTCAGTCCAAAGTCTATTGGCATTGTTTTGGATCACTGAATTATAAAGAATCAACCATTTCAGAGCTCATCTTTGCACACTCTTGCTGTTATTGTGTACAACATTTCTTGGTTCTGTTTGTTTCATTCAGCATCAGTTCATGTAAATCTTTCCTGGTTATTACATAATCAGCTTGTTCATCAATTGTTTTAGAACAATAATATTCCATTATGTTCACATAGCACAACTTTTTCAGTCATTCCCCAATTAATGGTCATTCATTCATTTTTCAATTACTTGCTATCACAAAAAGAGCTGCTACAAACATTTTTGCACATGTGGGTCCTTTTCCCTTCTTTATCATTTCCTTGGCATACAGACCCAATAATAACACTGCTAGGTCAAAGATGATGCACAGTTTTATAGTCCTTTGGACATAGCTCCAAATTACTCTCCAGGATATCTGGATCATTCACAACTCCAACTCATGCATTTATGTCCTAGTTTTCCCACATGCTCTACAATAGTTATCATTATCCTTTTCTGCCACAGCAAGGAGTGGTATGTCAGAGTTGTTTGCATTCGTATTTCTCTAATTAATAGTGATTTACAGCATTTTTTAATGTGACTATAGATGGCTTTAATTACATGGTCTATTCATATCCTTTGACCATTTATCAACTGGGTAATGAATTGTATTCTTATAAATTTTACACAGTCCTTTATATATTTTAGAAATGAGGTGATTACCAGAAATATTGACTATCAGAACACTAACAGAATTGTTAGCTTCTCTTCATGACAAATAATGCTTGCTGTAGATTTTAAATAGATACTGTTTATTATTTTAAGGAAAGCTCTCTTTTATCTCTATGTTCTCTAGAATTTTAATAGGAATGCATGCTATACTTTGTCAAAAGCTATTTATAAGTACATTAAATTTGTCATGTGATTTCTTTTTTGGTTTTATTAATATCATCAACTATGGTAATAGGTTTCCTGATATTGAACCAGCCCTGCATTTCTGGTACAAATCCCACTTGATCATAGGGTATTATTCTACTGATAAATTGCTTTAATTTTGTTGCTAATATTTTATTTCAATTTTTTTGCATCAATACTCATTAAGGAGATTAGTTTAATTTTCTTTCTTTATTTTGGCCCTTTCTGGTTTCGGTATCAGTGTGATGTATGTATGTATCATAAAAGGAATTTGGCAGTACTCCTTCTTTACCTATCTTTCCAAATATTTTACATGGTATTGCAATTAATTGTTCTTTAAATGTTAATAGAGTTTACTTGTGAATTCATCTGGCCTCGGAGATTTTTTCTGAGGGAGTTCATTACTGATTTGTTCAATTCTTTTTTATTTATTTTAGTAGGACTATTTAAGTTTTTTATTTCCTTTTCTGTTAGCCTGGGCAATTTATATTTTGGTAAACATTCATCCATTTCTGTTACATTGTCAGAGTTGCTGCCATAGAGTTGAGCAAAATAGCTGTTAATTATTGCTTTAATTTCTTTTTCATTGTGCTAGTTTCACCCCATTCATTTTTGATGCTGCTGATTTGGTTTGCTTTTCTTGGCTTTTTCTGTTCAAAGTAATGAAAGGATTGTCTATTTTGTTGTTTTTGTTTTTCATAAAACTAATTTTTTTATTATTTCAATAGTTTTCTTTCTATTTTATTAATCTCTCCTTTGAGTTTCAAAATTTCTAATTTGGTATTAAACTGGGGAGTCTTTATTTGTTCTTTTTTTTTTTTACCTTTTTTAGTTGCATGCTTAATTCATTAATCATTTCTTTCTCTCTTTCATTAAGTAGCTATTTAGAAACATTAAATTTCCCCTAACAACCCATTTGACTGCATCCCCAGGTTGTAGTATATTGTCTCACTATTATAATTTTTTTGGATGAAATGATGGATTGGAAATGATGGACAAAAAGTGTGTTTGACCCACTTATTCTTTAAAACTAGATTGGTTTTTAATCTATCTTTTTGAGGCCTTTTATTAAATATACTTTTTAATGCATTGCGGTTTGAAATGGAAGTATTTTCTATTTCTGCCTTTTTGAACTTTATTGTGAAATGTTTATAACCAATACTTGGTCAATTTTTGTGTAGGTGCCATGTTCTATTGAGAAAAAAAAGTGTATTTCTTTGTTTCCCTATTCAATTTCCTCCAGAGGTTTCTCATATCTAGGTTTCTTAGGATCATATCAAACTCCCAAGTTTTTATCTTGGTTTGTGTGTGTGTGTGTGTGTGTGTGTGTGTGTGTGTGTATGCTTTAGATTTTTCTGATTCTGAGAGTGGAAGGTTGAAGTCCCCAACTAGAATAGTTTTCCTATTTTATTTTATTTTAATATTTGTCTTAAAATCTTCTGTAGGAATTTGCCTGCTCTACCACTTTGTGCTTATACAATTAGTATTGTTGCTACTTTATCATTTATGGTACTCTTTATCAATATGTAATTTCCCTCGTTATCTCTTTTAATAAGATCTATTTTTACTTTTGCTTTATTTAAGATCAGAATTGCCACCTCTGTTTTTTTTTTTTGTTACTTCAGCTGAAGTATCATAAATTCTGTTCAGCCTTTACCTTTAGTCTGTATGTTTTTTAAAAGCATATGTGGAATTTTTATTTCAGTCAAATTTTTAAGTCAAAGGGTGTAGACATTATTTATTTATTTTTATTAAAGCTTTTTTTATTTCCAAAACATATGCATGGATAATTTTTCACCGTTGACCCTTGCATAGCCTTATGCTTCAGATTTTCCCCTCCTTCTCCCCACCTCCTCCCCTAGATGGCAAGTAAACCAATATATATTATACATGTTAAATTATAAGTTGAATCCAATATGTGTAAACATTTATACAATTCTCTGGATATACAAGAAAAATTAGATCAAAAAGGAAAGTAAATGAGTAAGAAAACAAAATGCAAGCAACCAAAAACAAAAAGAATGAGAATGTTATATTGTGAGTCACAAAGAGTTTTCACAGACTTTTCTCTGAGTATAGATGGCTCTCTTCATCACAAGATCATTGGAACTCTCATCAGTCATCTCATTGTTGTAAAAATTCACTTTCATGAGAAGTGATCATCATATAATCTTGATGTTGCTGTGTACAATGATGTCCTGTTTCTGCTCATTTCACTTAGCATCAGTTCCCGTAAGTCTCTCCAGGCTTTTCTAAAATCATCTTCCTGATCATTTCTTATAAAACAATAATATTTCATAACATTTATATACTATAATTTATTCAGCCATTCTTCAATTGATGGGCATCCACTCAGTTTCCAATTTCTTGTCACTACAAAGTGGGCTGCCACAAACATTTTTGCATATGTGGATCCCTTTCCTTGCTTTAAGATCTCTTTGAGAATTAGGACAAATAGAAACACTGCTTGGATCAAAGGGTATGCACAATTTGATAACTTTTTGGGCATCATTTCAAATTGTTCTCCAAAATGCCTAGATCCATTCACAATTTCACCAACAATGTATCAGTGTCCCAGTTTTCCCACATCTCTTCCAAAATTTGTCATTATCTTTTCCTATCATATTAGCCAATGTCAGAGGTGTGTAGTGGTACCTTCAAGTTGTTTTAATTTGCATTTCTCTGATCAATGGTGATTTAGAGCACTTTTCATATGATTAGAAATGGTTTTAATTTCTTCACCTGAAAATTGTCTGTTCATATCCTTTGACCATTTATCAATTGGAGAATAGCTTGAATTCCCATAAATTAGAGTTAATTCTCTCTATATATTTTAGAAAGGAGGTCTTTATCAGGACCCTTAAATGTAAAAATGTTTTCCTGTTACCGCTTCCCTTCTGATCTAGTCTGCATTGGTTTTATTTGTATAAAAATTTTTAAATTTAGTACAATCAAAATTATATATTTGGTGTTTAATTATGAGTTCCAGTCTTCTTTGGACACAAATCCCTTCTTTCTCCACAGATCTGAGAGGTAAACTATCCTATATTTTTCTAATTTGCTTATAATGTCATTCTTTATGTCTACATCATGAACTCATTTCGACCTTATCTTGGTATGTGAAATTAGATGTATGTCAATGCCTAGTTTCTGCAATAATAGTTTCCAATTTCCCCAGTAGTTTTTATCTAATAGTAAGTTCTTATTCTAAAAGCTGGGGTCTTTGGGTTTGTCAAACACTAGATTGCTATAGTTATTGACTATTTTGTCCTGTGAGCCTAACCTATTTCACTGATCAACTACTCTATTTCTTAGTCAGTACAAAATATTTTTGTGTTTTGATGACCACTGCTTTATAATAAAGTTTTAGGTCTGGCACAGATAAGCCACCTTAATTGGCATTTTTTTTTCATTAATTCCCTTGAAATTCTTGACCTTTTGTTCTTCCAGATGAACTTTGTTATTTTTTCTACGTCTGTAAAATGATTTCTTGGGAGTTCGATTGCTATGGTACCAAATATGTAGATTAATTTAGGTAGTATTGTCATTTTTATTATATTCACTTAGTCTAACCCAGGAGCACTATACATTTTCCCACCTAATTAGCTCTCACTTTATTTGTGTGGAAAGTATTTTGTAGTTTAGATTCCAAAATATTTTATACTATCAACATTAATTTTGAATGGAATTTCTTTTTGTGTCTTGTGCTGTTGGACTTTATTGGTAATATATAAAAATGCTGATGATTTATGTGGATTTATTTTGTATGCTGCAACTTTGCTAAATTTGTGAATTGTTTCTAGTAGTTTTTTAGTTGATTCCCTAGGGTTCTTTAAGTATAGCATCATATCATCTGAAAGAGTGATAATTTGGTTTTCTCATTGCCTACTCTACTTCCTCTAAACCCTTTTTTCTTCTCCTATTGACAAAGGTAATATTTCTAATACAGTATTGAATAGTAATGGTGATAGTGGCAACCTTGTTTCACTCCTGATATTATTGGCAATTGTTCCCGTTTGTCCTCATTACATGTGATGCTTGCTGAAGGTTTTAAATATATGCAACTGACCATTTTAAGGTAAAGTCCATTTATTCCTATATTCTCTAGTGTTTTTAATAGGACTGGGTGCTTGACTGTTATGAAATGCTTTTTCTGCATCTATTGAGATAATCATATAATTTTTGTTAGTTTGGCTATTGATATAGTAAATTATACTAATATATTTCTTAATATTGAGCAAGCCTTGAATTCCTAGTATAAATCCTACTTGGTCATGGTGTATTATCCTGGAAATGATTTTCTGTAATCTCATTGCTAATGTTTTATTTAAGATTTTTACATCCATATTCATTAGTGAAATTGGCCTATTAATTTTCTTCCTCTGTTTTCACCCTATATGATTTAGCTATCACCACCATATCTGTGTCATAAAAGGAATTTGGTAGGACACCTTTGTTCCCTATTTTTTCAAACAATTTATGTAGTATTGAATTAATTGTTCTTTAAATATTTGGTAAAATTCACATGTAAATCTGTCTGGCCCTAGAGATATTTTCTTAGGGAATTGATTAATAGCTTGTTCTGTTTCTTTGGCTTGGTTTCATGTAGTTTTTGAGGGAAATTGGAGAATTTGAGCAATTTCCTGACTTTATTCCGCCATCTTGGCTTCATCCCTTAGAATCAGATATTAAAATTAAATGGGCTTTGATTTTCTCAAAATTTGAGATGGTATAAATCTACATGAGTCAAGGATGTGATGATAAGTAATAAACTAGGAAAGGATTTAAATATATTAGACCAGTGATATGGAAGAAAATATTAAAGGTATCAACTGAACCAGAAAATGGAAGCAGTAATCTGGGTGAAACTTAGAAAAAGGGAAAAAAATCTGACAGAATTTTACAAGGAGGAGAACCTACATGTTTTAGAGAAAAAGAAACAAACAAATTTGTATTAATCTTGGAAGGACAAGTTTTCTTCCTCACTCCAACAGAGGAATCTTGATATATAGTTCCATTTTAAAATAGTTTTTTCAAGGATTTTCTTGTAGTCCTAAATTCTTATTTCAAAGGTGTTCAATGATTTCTCCAAAGGATCTCATCTTATTGAAGTTGATTTTGTTAAATCATTTTTTTCAACAACCTTTCCCAGAAGCTGAGGTAAATCCATAAGCTTGTGTAATGTCTTTAGAAAATTATTAGTTCTTTTAGAGCCTTTATAATTGAGACAACCTCCAAATTCTAAATGATTTTAGTCTCAGATTCAAAAGTGGGGGCCATGAAACACTTGTCTGTGACTATAATAGTATATTAGGTCAAAGAAAATTAGTGTTTATAGTGAGGCAAACAGCAGGTCTTTGTCTCCAATTTGTTTCCAAAAAGAAAAAAAATCACAAGAAGACATTTAAGATGACAAGATCTTTTTCCTGTGGATCTAAACAGTAGCTTTAGGAGTTGTCTATTCAATCCATTTTTAATTGCTTTGACATTTGACTATAATATGTTTCTCCACACGCAGTAGAATCAACAAAATGCATTTTACTTCTAGCTACTTTATCTATGGCTACTTAGAATCTTCACATTTGGCCCTGTTAGTTATCCTGGAGTCAAGAAGAAGAATTCATAGATGGGCTGCAAATCCAATTGTATTTTCCATGTGTGTCCTGAAATTGGTGTGTCATGAAATCAGAGTTTGGAGATAAAGTAAGGAGAAATAGGAACTTTATTATGTCTACCTCCTCATCTATTTATAAAATATTGGCAGTTCAACTAGCATTCTTAATGACTGATTACCCACCCGGAGGATCATTGACTTTTTCTATGTAGCTATGAGCTCCCCTGAAATATTTTCTTGTCCCAAGAAATGAATTTGCTGATGCCACGTATCAGTATACCAGAAAATATATTTGATAAAACTGTTTATCTAGGAAATGCTGCAAAATTATTATCTTTCATTGTGTAACTTCAAAATAATGAAATTTTTTTTATTTTTTTCAAAATAATGAAATTATTTTGATGCAATCATGCTAATTTAAAATTGATCCCATTCTGTATGTCTTTCTCCTAATATTCTGTCAGTATAGTTTTCCTATTTACCTATAAGCATCTGTATTTAGAAATTCAGGGGGAACGAGACATAATATAAACTTAGACAATGTTTATTTTAGAGATAAAACAAATCTAAACTACATACTTTTATGAGAAAATAATTCAGCTTCCAAAATGAGAAAGGGAGTGAATCACACAGTACACATAAAAAGACATATCATACATGTTTATTACCTAAAATAATATAATCAGCTTAAGCACAAAGAATTAATTTTTCTGATTTAAAAAATTACAATTGTTTTATTATTTTTTTCACATAAAACAAATCACAAATGAAAGAAAATTAGTTTAAGTATTACAGAGAAGTGTATTTCACTGGGGTCAACTGTGATAGATACATTGTAATTAATAACAGAATTATAATTTGTATAATAACTGTCCTTGTACTCTCCCACATATACCTGAAAGATATGCAAGAAAATCAAACTCCAGAACATTATGTCCTTGTTCTTACTAGGCTGGTACAGTACATCAGCTCCAGGCTTAAAGGGGAGAAGAGCAGTAACAACAATACATCCCTGCAATATCTTTAAAGATATATGCTTAATTTATCATCTTCACACTTATCATGGAGAACAAGGGAAGAGTCTAAAAATATAGTAATTGTAAAATTTCCAAAGAAGTTATCTTTAGTAAATATACTTAATGATTTTAATATATTTTATAAATGTTATATTTTAGTAGCCGCATAGTCTGATATAATAATAAATTTTGAACTTCCATGAAATTCCTTGCATATATTTGAACTTGGTTACTTAGATGGGTGACATTTCCCACAGCAGAATATAAAATCTTCTATGGAAAGAGCAGCATTATTTTCTTTCTGTAGCCATAGTCCCTAGCTGAATGCCTTCTACAGAATGGAAACTTATATGTTTGTTAAAATCAATTAGACTCAAATAAATCATTAACAAAATATTTTATTAGCTTATGGATTTTGAGAAGGTTTTTTGTTGCAATTTTCATTTTTTCCAGAAGTGAACAAAAATAAAATACTAGCCTAGGAATTATTTTATTTTATTACTTTTAAATTCAGATATATGGGTACAGATTTACTTTATCTCTAAAATTAACAAAGCTAGAGAACAGTAGCATTTGTAACAGAGTAGAGGTGAGAAATAGCATTGAGGGTGAAGATTTTCAAAACAGTTATTTGTTTCACATTTACTTTTATAATATTTTAATTTTTATTTTATTCCTTCCATCTTCCCCTCCCCCAAAGGGCAAGAAATCTAATATGTCTATCTATATCTAAATCTATCTATCTATCTATAAATAGATAGATAGATAGATAGATTTACAACTTTTACAACATATTAAATATTTCCACATTAGTCAGGTTGTAAAAGAAGAATCAGAACAAAAGGGAAAAACCATAAGGAAGAAAACAGCAACCATTAAAAAAAAAAAAAAAGAAAGGAAACTAGCATGCTTCAATCTGCATTCAGACTTAATAGTTCCTTCCTTTTCCATCACAAGCTTTTTTTGATATGCCTTAGATCATTGTATGTCTGAGAGGAGCAAAGTTTATCAAAGCTAATCATCCACAAGATGTTCCTGTTACTGTGTACAGTGTTCTTTTGGTTCTGCTCATTTCACTTAGCATGTAAGTTCATGTTAAGTCTTTCTGAAATCTGCCAGTTCATCATTCCTTATAAAATAATTAGTATTCCATTACATATACCAAAAATTGTTCAGCCATTCCCAAATTGATGGGAATGTGATCAGTATCCAATTCCTTGCCACCCTAAAAAGACCCGCAATAAACATTTTTCTATATGTTGGTTCTTTTCCATCTTTTATCAAGTCTTTGGGATTCAGACCTAATAGTTGTATTTTTGGATCAAAGAAAACCAGATTGAAATAAATCATTCTGGACCTATTGAAAATAATTATTTTATCTAATTTATACCTTTAAATATTTATTTATTTTAATTGTAAATGTAAATTAGAAAAATAAAAACAATTCCATATGTACAGCACAACAAAACAAAGGTGTCAAAATATAAAACAATAAATTTACAATTCAAAAGGCCTATATAATAAATATTACAGATTATATTCAGAGCTGTGCTTTTCTTTCATTCCTTCTAGATTTTCTCTTGTTCATGCTATGCTAACTTGGTTACTTTTTGGTTACTTTAATGTAACACTTCAACCCCTCATCCTCAAGAAGGGAACAAAATTAAGTGAGGAGAGTTAGATAGATAGATAAATATGCACATGATACATATACATATTTAACATGCATGCACATTCATATGTAAAGATACCTATATTCATATACATATAAACACATACACATTCATATTCACCGATGTAAGATTATACTATGCCTGCTTTTTCTGTTTCTGTGAAGGCAGATAACATCTTTCATAAGTCCAAGTCTTATCATCATATTTTTCAAAATATAAGAGCTCATCATTTCCTACAGCACAGCAATATCCCCAACTTATACTATAACATTCCAAATACTCTAAAACTATATGTATTAATATGGTTGATATATAGAGTAATTTCTTCTATTTTTTTCTTTTGATTAAATCTATTTCAGCTTTAAATTTTTCTGAAATCATGATTCCTACCCTGGATTTTATTTTATGTGTGTGTATTTCTCACTTCCCATCCTTCCTGACTTCTCTAATTTCCTTCTACAAGATATCTTGCCCTCTTAACCTACCACACTTTTGAAGCTCTCTCCCTTATCCTCTCCCTCATCACTTTATGTTTATCTTTTATATGAATTTGGAAGACTTTTTAATAGCCTTCTATACACACACACACACACACACACACACATATATATGTATATATATATGTATACCACTTAATTCCATTCTTGTTAATCTAAATACCCTTCTATTTACCCTTAATCTATTGTCTCACTGTCTTATTTCCTTATTAATTTAGAAAACTTTTATTGCCTTCTAACTATATATGACATTTTCTCTTTAACCCAGATCTGATCTGAGTCAAATTCCCTGGAATAATCCATCCCTTATCCTTTTATCTCTTCTCTATTCCCTTAGTTCCTAATTTCTTTCCAAATTTAGAACACTTTTAAGTATATATACACACACACGTATATGTGTGTATATACTTACATATATATGTCTGTGTATGCATGCATGAATGTTTATATTTAACCCATTACCAATTAGAATTAGGGTTTTACAACCACTAGCCCTTCTCCCCCAGCTAATTCTTTGGAGTAAGTTCTTCCTTTCACACCTCATTTGTATAAGCCAATGACTCTTTTTACCTTTTCCTAAGTGGTTTTGTTTTTTAGAATCACATCATAATACTCAGCTCTACCCTAATCTTTCTTTCATACTACCTAATTGTTAATGGCAATCTTAGATATACAGTTTACATTTCCATATAGAAAAAATAAAAGTTTTTTTTTACTTACTGAATCCCTTATAATTAGTATTTCATGTTTATATTTCTCGTGGATTTTATGTGCCAAATTTTCCACTAAGTGCAAGTCTTTTTGCAACAAAATTTTGAAAGCCTGGCAATTCATTGAATGTCCATTTTTGTTTCTTTTCTTAAGGATTATTTTAAGATTTGGTAGGCATACTTTTGGCCATACCCCCAGTTGTTTTGTTCTTCAATATATAGTGTTCCAAGACATACTTTTTCATGTTGTTGCTACTAACTTTTGTATTTTTGTTTTTTTCCCCATGTTGCTTGTAATATTTTCTCCTTGATCTAGGGATTTAGGAGTTTGACCATGATATTCCTATAGGAATATCTTCTTCACAATGGCTCTTTAAATTGTGATTGATTGATTTTTTCCCCTATTTCTTTACCCCTTACCTCCTTATTCTAAAACTTCATGCCAATTTTCTTATTTTTATATTATTGTAGGAATATTTTTTAATCATACCTTTCAGATAGCACTATTATTCTGATATTTTCTCTTTATCTGTCCACCAGATAATTCATTTTTCTCATGAATTTTCTTCTATTTTTTTATTCTTTATATTTTGTTTTATTATTTCTTGGTCTCATAATTTTGCTGTGCTCCCCTGCTAAATTGTTATTTTCAAGGAGTCATTTTCTTATTTAAAATTCTGAATCTCCTTTTGCAATTGGTTGGCTTTCTTTTCTTGTTTTTCTTTGTTCTGTTTTTAAATTTTTTTCTCACAATCTCTCTCATTTGATTTTTAAAGTTTTTTTTTTTTTGCTTCAGTATTATCTTGGAATAATGTATGTTTATTAATAATTTTTGTTATGTTCAAAGATTTGAAACACTGGATGCAAAACTGAGAAAAGAAGAATCAGATCTAATTGTGTTTAATAATTTGAGAGAAAAAATAAAAATAAATAAATTATCAGTACCTGTGTTGTTTAAAAAAAACCAAAACATTAAGGACAACACTAATACTGAAATAAGCAAAGAAATTCATTAGAATTCAAATAATTTAAAAGAGAAGAAAACCACCATTCTGTGTGCTTCATCACTACTAATTACTAATTACTAATCACATGCTAGATTTTAAGATTCCATGAAAAGTTTCCTGTAACATTATGTGTAGGAAACTACTTATTCTTTTCTTAAACCAAAAACTTAAGTTTCTTGAATTTAATGGAAAGTCCAGAAGAGGGAGATGTTTACCCTCAAATAGCAATTATTACTTTTTCCTTCTATCAGAATGAATATATCTACAAAGAAAAGTAGAAATAAAAGTATAATTTTCATTTTTTATATATAAATATTATGAATATTCTTTCTGACTTAGTTAGAATTTTGTCCTACTCAATTCTGTCTTATTTGCTGTTCCCATTTTCAATAAATATACATTTCAGGAGATTTTATTTTATTGAAATGAAATTTCAATAAAATGAATTGGTGAACAATTTTCAGAAAGGATATTGTTCTAAAAATGTAAGCATTTTCTGTTCTAGTCCTTATTTTAATGCAAAGTATTTTGCATTTGAAACAATCCTTCTTTGCCATGTCTGTATTGATGCTTTGCATTTAAGGAATATTATGATAATGAATTGTTCTTGCCAATTCACTGAGAAAGTTCTATTTTATTGTGCAATATCTTTTTGAGACTTAATTATTTTTTTTACCATCACTTATTAACTAAGCAATCTGACTTCATATATTTATCAATCCTTGTATTTTCTTCTTCAGTAATATACTATTAGAATACAATTCTTCTAATAAACTAAAAGTATCTACATTAATTGAGTTTTTTCAACAGCCTACACTAATAAAATAGAACCTACTGTATTAAAATCAGGTCGTATTTTATTATGAACATAATCAATCCTTGAATACACTGCAGAATTTCCGAAGAAATCATTTCTGACACAAAAATCTACTTCTTTACTGGTGATGATGGAATTAGCAGTTTTTTCAATGTTTTTTCCTTCTATTCAAACTATGAAAAATTATGAATTGTTGTAGGAGTGACAACATCCTTAACAAAAAGCAAATCTAAATCTTTTACCCATGTAGGGCAATACTATACTAAGGATCAGAAATAATCTACTAACTCCCTATTAAGAACATAAGAAATCTCTGTAACTCAAATCAGGTGAATAACTTATTCATTAGGGTGATGATTATTGTCTATTGAGACAAAATTCCCTTTGGAGAGACAATGTGAATGGACAATGATACATATCAGTAAGAATAAATAAAGGCATTATGATATGCTGGAGAGAGTAGCAGTCTTTGAGCCAAATATTCTGAGTTTGATTCCTGCATCACAAACTTAGGGACAAATCACCTAATCTCTTAAATGTTATCTGTAAAATTGAGATAGTAATAGTTTTCTTACCTACTTCATACCTGATATCAAAAGTATCTTGCAAATTTCAAAATACTCTATAAAACTGAATTCATGATCATGTAAACAATTTTGATTTAGATTAATATTCTCAAAATGAAAATAGTAGATATTTTCTGATTTCGAATTTCTTGGTAATGCTATATCTACCTCTCTAGGTATCATTTATTTGACTCTTATTGTTTCACTACTGCTTCCTTAGGGATCATGGCTCTGGAAACTTCATGTTGATAAATAGCATTCAGGTATTCTTTAAAGCTTGCAGCAACTGCCAAAATTCCCCCATTTTGATACTTGTTCATGCCATTTAGAAGTGGGATAAAAAATGTCAAGAGTCAGAAACTGCATAGGCTGCCAAGTGCAGGTGAGGGGATTATTGAATCTGTATTAAAACCTGAATTAAAGTGGCAGGGCAGAAAGTGTAGAAGTGAATATTCTTTGTAATTTTAAGAGGGAGAGTCAAATGGAACATTCTCTGTTGTACTTCTATATATTTTAATATCTGGAGAGCTCAATTTCTCTTGTTGGCTTGTGGAAAGACAATTGTATAAGTCAAATTACGAAAGAAATTCCATTCTCAGCTTTGCACATAATGTGCCATAATGAAAGAATTAATCTAGAAATATTTAGTAAGTGGTTACTATAAGTCAGATTCCTGTCACTTTTCTAGAGGATATAAATGCAAAAGTGAAATGATTCTTACCCTTTAGGTGCTTATAATCTATAAGAGGAAATGAATATATTTTTGTAGCTTATATAAATATTTTTATATATGTCTTTGTTTCTGTATATACATATACAACAAATCTAAATTATTGCAGAAAGTAATAGAAGTGGAAAGGGAAAGATCAGGAAGGCCTTAAATAGAAAAGTGCATGCTCTAGAGGGAGCTGGAGATTCTTAGAATTAAAATTGAAAAGAGGGACCATTTAAGCTTGATTGCAAAAACACAGAGATATAGAAGAAATATTGAATATAAGAAGAAACAAGTAGATTAATTTGGTAGGAAGGTAGAATTTATGAATTGAAGTAATGTTTAATAATCCTGGAAAATAGAGTGGAGCCAGTTTGTAATGGACTTTAAATGTCAAAAATAAAATTCTACAGAGATAAAAGGGAGCCACTGATGCTTTTTGAGCAGTGAAGAAACATGGTCAAACATTTACTTAAGGAAAATTAATTTGGTAGCTAGGAAGATGATGGAATGGTGACAGTAGAGACATTAGTCAGAAAGAGTAATTAAGAAGTCTATTTCAATAGTTAGAGGGGAAATAATGAGGGCCAGTTCAATCCAAATTTATCTATTAATATTTTCACAGATATTAATAGATAGAAAAAAGAACAAGATTAGGGAAACAGTGTAAACAATTAGAACTATCATTAATTATCATTTCTTATGAGTGCTTCCTCTTATATTACTACTTTTATCTAGAATATCATCCCTTTTCTCCACCTACTCAAACTATATGCATCCTTCAAATTTCATCTTAATCCTCATCTTCACTGAACCATTTTTTGAAAAAAATATATATATACATATCTATCTGTCTGTCTAACCAAAGAGACAGAGATGCACATAAAAAGTATGTATATGTGCTTGTGAGTGCGCGCGCGTGTGTATATAAAATTTATAAACTTAATGTTTCACTAGCAACCAGAGGAGGAAGAAGAGGAATTAAAACTTTCTACTTGACAATTTTGAAGAAAACCCAGGAACCTACATTTTGAATTTTTGAGGATAATAGCACCATCCATTCTCCCTTCCATTCTACCAATACACTTCTAGGCCAATTGTTCTCTTCATTACAACAGGAGATCTTTTCACCTGTTGGGTATATATTCCCTAAGTCACTGCTGGATTTGAGATGCCTTGGTAATCCTCAAACTGATTTCACACATGTGCCAGAACAGTTTATTACGATGTAGCTAATGTGCAGAGTCAACATTAACTTCAACAGGGCCAGAACTGGTGGCCAAAGTCAAACAGGATAAACTAGAGACAAGAGAGTCAGAAAACAAAAGAAGTTCAATTTCAAAGTGAGGAAAATAGCTTGCAAGATAGGTCATATCCCAGAGCCCCAATTCTAATGGGAGCGACTGGCTTTAGTATAGGGAGATCACAATATTCATACCTCTGTCTACACAGTGATCTATAGCCCTGACAATCAGGAGAAATCAGCAACAATGTAACAAGTTTGAGTCATAGAAGGACTTGAACGACTCTGGGATTTTGCTATGACTCAGACCATCTAGAAGGCAAATGCAAAAGAATCTTACTATGCTAAACCCAGGATTCTGCTTGTTTGCTGTACCTTATCTCTGAAAAGCAGGGTGTCTCCTAATATTTTGAAAGAATTATAGGTGAATGTTGGGTGAATTAGGGTGCATCAAAAATAGAAAACAACACTTAAGTAGGTTCAGCATCCCTAACACCAGAAGTATTAGTCCTCTCTGACTATTGAATAGAGTATATACCCCATATACCCAATAACCAATGGACTGAAATAGGGATGCATACTTACTTCTATGCTTTTTGTATGTTTTTAGTATTGTCAGATGCATTCAACAAGAAAAAAAAGTAGCATCTAGTTCAGTTATTGCACTAGCAATAAATTATTTAACTATGAAAATCTTCAAGCAGAGACTGAAATAGAGGGAGAGATTTTGCAGTGAAAGCTACATCATCCAATTGTGGAAGAATTTGTAGGGAAAATGGAGAAAAATTTGAATGCTGTTGATATGTTCACTTACCTTGGTAGTATACTTTCCAAACATTTAGACAAAAAGGATGAGGTTAGTAAAAACATTGCTAGAGCTATCTCAGTGCTTGGGAGGCTCCTGAAGGAAAGTATGGTAGAAAAAATGTATTAGCCTTACTATTCTGTTCACTTCACTTTTGTTTGACTGTGAACATCATAGCACCATACCAGAAAATTGAATGACTTCTATTTCAGTTGTCTTATGAAGATTCTGAAGATTACCTAGAAAAACAAAGTAAGAGAAACAGAGTCCTTTTTCTCTTCCCTTTAGAATTTTATTTTTTCCTTAGTTACATGGAAAAGTAATTTTAAACATGTTTTTAAAACTTGAATTCCAAATTTTCTCTATTCCTCCTTCCCCACCCCTCACTAAGAAGACAAGCAATTCAAAAGAGGTTATATATGTGAAATCATACAAGATATTTCCCTAAGTCATGTAGTAAAATAAAATACAGACCAAAAACTCAAAACTTCAAGAAAAAAAAGATACAAAACTATGTTTTAATCTGTATTCAGATACCATCAGTTCTTTCTCTGGGTATGAATAACATTTTTCATCATAGATCCTTCAGAGTTGTCTTAGATTATAGTATTGCTAAAAATAGCTAAGGTACTGACAGTTGATAATTTTACAATATCACTGTTAATTTGTGCACAGAACATTTTACTTTGCTTCAGCTTCTGGAAGCCTTTCCAGGTTTTTCTGAAATCTGTTCATGATTTCTCTTAAAGTGAAAGCTGCTAGGTCCTGGCAAACCTGATTGTGACTCTTTGAAATCTGAAATATTCCTTCAGGCTGCTTGCAATATTTTCCCCTTGATTTGATAATTCTGAAATTTAGCTATGATGTTCCTTTGAGTTTTAGTTTTGGGATCTCTTTCAAGAGGTTATTGATGAATTCTTTCAATGCCTACTTTAACCTTTGGTTACATGACATGCAGGCAGTTTTCCTTGATGTTTTCCTGAAAGATGATGTCTAGGCTCTTTTCTTCATCATGATTTTTCAGGAAATCCAATAATTCTTAGATTGTGTCTCCTAGATCTATTCTCCAGATCAATTGTTTTTCCAATGAGGTATTTTACGTTTTATTTCATTTATTTCATTTTTTTTCATTCTTGAAGTCTTATTGAGTCATTTACTTCATTTGTTCAATTCTAATTTGGGGGGAATTATTTTCTTCAGTTAGCTTTTTTATCTCCTTGACAAATTGAGGTATTTTGTTCATTTGCATTTTTTTTTCCATTTCACAAATTCTGTTTTTCAACAAATCAGTTTCTTTTTCACATCTATTGTGTAAGGGATTATATGTTTTTTTTTTTCATTTCACCAAATCTATTTTTAAGAAATTTTCTTCAGATAATTTGTTTTTCTTTTTTCATGTCCTCTTGCAAAGATCTAATCTCCTTTCCCCCCTCCCCCCATTTATCTTCTATCTTTTTAAAAGTCCTTTTTAAATTCTTCCAAGAGAGCCTTTTGAAATGGGGGCCAACTCATTTCAAAAGCTGTCCATGGTCAGAATTCTTTTTCCTTTTTTGCTCATTTTTTAAAGGTTGAAGCCTGCTCTTAAGGCAAAGGGGTGATAGCTACTTTAGTTTGCCTTGGGGCTGGTGTTGCTGACTGACTTCTGGTGCTCAGTAGGTATGTCCAGGTCCTGTTCTGTTCTGGGGTTCAGGGACTCATAATTTGCCTTTTGTATTTGCTTTTATTGTTTTACAGCAAATCTGCTGAACCATTGGGTTGTAACCAGGACAGAGTAGCCTAAGAGGTTTGCAGTAGATTCCCCAATGTGCAGATGCCACAGTGCCTTGATTCCCTGTCCCAGCTCCTTGCCCCAAGCTCCCTGTGACTGAACAAATTTTTGTTCAGCTCTAATGTTTTCATGAACAATGCTGGAAAGTCTAAATTTCATTGAATATCTTTTTTTTTCCTTTGGAAGAATTAAATTTACTTTTATTGGGTAGGTTAATGTTCATTGTAAACCTCTCTCCTTGGTCCTACAAGACATCATGTTCCAAGCTCATTGATGCTATAAAGTAGAATTTGCTAAATCTTTTGTTATCCTGACAGTGGTTCTATGATGCTTGAATTGCTTCTTTCTGGATGCTTGCAATATTTTCTTCTTGACTGGGTGCTCTGGAATTTGGAATCTGCTTCAGGAAGTGATTGGTAGATTTTGCCAATTTGTAATTTGTTCTCTGTTTTTAGAACCAGATTTTCTTGGCAATTTCTTTAAATATAATGTTGAGGCTGTTTTTGTTTTTCTTGATCATGGCTTTCAGGTGGTTCAGTAATTTTTATACTATCTCACCTCAATTTATTTCCTGTTCAGTTGTTTTTTCTAGTTTTTCATATCTTCTATTTTTCATTCTTTCAATTGTATTACATTGTTTCTTGATTTCTCAGTAAAGTTATTAACTTTCATTTGATTAATTATAATTTCAAGAATTATTTTCTTCAGTGGTCTTATTTTCCATTTGGCCAATTCTTCTTTTCTAGGAGTTGTTTTTGTTTTCATTCAGTGAATTTTAATGTTCTTTCCATTTTGACAATTGTGTTCTATGAGGCATTTTTCCCACTGGCTTTTTTGAATTTTGAATTTGAATTTTTTAATTAGTCTGTTTTTTTAATGTATTCTCTCTCTCTCTCTCTCTCTCTCTCTCTCTCTCTCTCTCTCTCTCTCTTGATGCAGATGACCATTAAAGTTTACTGGATTTGCAGTGAATCACTGATTCATTGAGAAAAACCAAGTCTTTGATAGTTGATCAACTCAAATTCTTGCTGTTACTGTGTACAATCAATTGCTGCTTCTGTTTGTTTTGCTAAGCATCTGTTCTTGTAAAGCATTCCAGGCCTTTCTAGGATCAGCTTATTCATCACTTTTTGTGGAACAATAGTATTCCATTACCTTCGAATAACACATTTTATTCAGCCATTCCCCAGTTGATAGGCATCTACTCATTTTCCGATTTTTTGTTATTTTTGCACATGTGGGTTCTTTTCTTCTTTTATGATTTCCTTGGGATAAATACTTTTTGTGACACTGCTGAATCAAACAATATGCATAGTTTTATAGACCTTTGGGTATAGTTCCACATTATTCTACAGAATTTTTAGATCATTTCACAATTCTATCAACAATGCATTAGTGTCCCAGTTTTCCCATGGCCTCCCCAGCATTTATCATTATTTTTTCTATCAACTTAGCCAATCTTAGAGGTGTGAGATGCTACTTCCGAATTGCTTTAATTTGCATTTCTCTAATCAATAATGATTTAGAGGATTTTTTCATATGAGTATAGATAGTTTTAATTTCTTCATCTGAAAATTGTTCATGTCCTTTGAGCATTTATCAGTTAGGGATTGTCTTGTAATGTTATAAATCTGACAGTTTTTATATATTTTAGAAATGAAGCTATTATCAGAAATACCAGCTGTAAATTTCCCCCCCTCAGGTTTGTGTTTCCTTTTTAATATTGTTTGTGTTATATTTTTTATACAAAACTTTTTAATTTAATGTGATCAAAGTTGTCCATTTTGCATTTGATAGTGTCTTCTAGTTCTTCTTTGGGCATAAACTTTTCCCTTCTTCAAAGATCTGCTAGGTAAACTATCCTTTGCTTTCCTAATTTGCTTATAGTATCTCCCTTTATGCCCAAATCATGTACTCATTTTGCCTTCATTTTGATATGGGTTGTAAGATGTATGTCTACACTGAATTTCTGACTTATTTCCCCATTTCTTCGACTATCGTGTGTGTGTGTGTGTGTGTGTGTGTGTGTGTATGTGTGAAAAGTGAGTTTTTATCCCAGAAGCTGGAGTTTGGGATGTTTATCAAATAATAGATTACTAAAGTCACTAATTATTGTGTCATGTGTATCTAACCTAAATCACTGATCCATGACTCTATTTTTTAGTCAGTACCAAATAGTTTTGATGACTGCTGCTTTATAATATAGTTTTAGGTCTGGTGCTGCTAGGCCATCATGTTTTGTATTTTTTCATTAATTCCCTTGATATTTTTTGACCTTTTGTTCTTCCAAATTTTATTGTGCTTTTTTTTAGCTGTATAAAATAATTTTTGGCAGTTTGATTGATATGACCCTTTTAGGGTCATAGACCCTAAGGTAGATAGACCAATTTAGGTGAATTGTCATTTTTATTATACTAGTTCGGCCTACTTGTGAGCAATTGATATTTTTCCAGTTGTTTAGATCTGACTTTTTGTGTGTGTGAGAAGTGTTTTGTGATTACATTCATATAATTACTGGTTTTGTATTGGCAGCAGGAAGACACCCAAATATTTTATTTTATCTAGTTATTTTAAATGGAATTTGTCATTCTATCATGTGATCCTGAGTTTTGTCTGTAAGTTATAGAATTGCTGATGACTTGTGTGATTTTGTTTTATATCTTTCAACTTTGCTAAAATTGTTAATTGTTTCAAGTAGGTTTTTGAATGATTCTGTAGAACTCTCTAAGTATACCATCATATCATCTGCAAAGAATGATAATTTTAACTACTCATTGCCTATTCTGTTTGCTTAACAGACTTGGGTTTGTTTGGGAAAAAGTCATGAAAATCTGCCAGTTCACTCAATGTCTATATTTTTCATTCAATAATGTAGATAATTTTGCTCGATGCTATCTTTTGATTATACCTAGTTCTTTTAATTATCAGTAGATATGATTCCAGCACCTGCAGTCTTTTTTGTGACTATTGATAAGTCCTGTACAATTCTAATTGTAGCCCCGCATATTTTAATTGGTTTTTTTTTTCTTGTTTCTTGTAAATTTTTTTCTGTTGATCTTGGGGTTTTCAAATTTGGCAATAATGTTGCTTTGTGTTTTCCACAAAGAATCTTGTTGAGATGGTGCTTGGTGATTTTTTTTTCCATTTCTATTTTCCTCTCAGGTTCTATCACTCCACAATAATTTTCTTGGAATATTTCTTACATTATTGTGTCAAAGATCTTTTTTTGGTTACAAGTTTCAGATAGTTCACTTATTCTTATATCTATCTATCTATATTTGATTTGTTCTCCAGAGCGATCCTTTTTTCTTATAAGATGTTTCACATTCTATTCTATTTTTTTCATTCTTTAGGATCTGTTTTATTATTTCTTGGTCTGTGATAACTTCAGTGTCTTCCCCTTCCCAAATCTAATTTTCAAAGTGTTATTTTCATCCCTGGGATTTTGAGATTTTCTTTTCTACTTGATTAACTTTTTTTCATAATCTTATTTTCCTTGGATTTTTTAAAAAGTTTTCCTCAATGTGACTCATTTGATTTTAATATTTTTCTTGAGTTCTACTAATTATGTCTGGAGAGAGGAATTATTTCACATTACTCTTTAGGGTAGAAGCGTTTTGTACTTCATTGTCATCCTCTGAAGATGAAGCCCTGTCTTCTCTGTTCTTGCAGTAAGTTTCTATGGTGGGGTTCTTTCTTCTTTGCTGGTTCATTTTTTAAAATAAGATGATAAGAATAAGCACCTATGATTGTGGGGTGTGGGGATAGTGCCTTTAGTTTCACTTACCTTTAGCTTCACTTGAGTTCTTCTCTGTGACCTGGAACCCCAAACCTAGAGTCCACTCTCTAACAAGTGTCTGCAGCCAGCACCATCTCTGGACCACTGTCCCTGAAATCACAAGTGCACTGTTTCTTTCTTGCTCACTGCTGCAGGTGGGTCTCACATTCTAATCAGTTAAGATTCATTCAGTTTTATTGGACTGAGACCCAGATGCCACATGCTGTAAATAAGGTGAAAAGTTTTTGTGGTTCCTTTGAAGGCTCTAGCCAAACTCAACTATCTCCAGGACTCTCAACTTGATGTTTCTTCAGAGCTAGCCTGAAGGTGTTTTCCATTCATTTGGATTAATCCTCTTCCTGGGGTCTTTATTCTGATCTTTTCAGGTTGTACCTGGGGGACCTGTCTTCTGTCCCAAATCTTCTTGATTTTTAATCAGTCTGTGTTTACTCTGAGGTGGGAATTTGCTGTATTTGTGCGGTAAAGCTGAAGAGTTTGAAATTTACCAAGGTACTCCACCATCTTCCCAGAATGCTCCTATTCTTCTTCTTTTCTTATTGTTAAAGCCAACATTTCCAATACAATATTGAATAATAGTGGTGATAATGTGCATCCTTTTTTCACATCTGAAAGTGAAAAGTATTTATTGGCAATTCCTCTAATTTCTCTCCATAACAAATAATGCTTAGTGGTGGTTTTAGATAGAAGCTGCTTATTGTTTTAAGAAAAACACTCTTTATTCCTTTGCCTCTAGTGTCTTTAGTAGGAATGCGAAAAAAGTAGTAGGGGAAAAAAACACTTTTTAAAAAATCTATGTTCTATATCTATTGAAATTATTATATTATTTCTGTTAGTTTCATAATTGATATGGTCACTTATGGCAATAGTTTTCCTGATATTGAACCAGCCTTGCATTCCTGACATAAATCTCACTTGGTTCCAGTGCATTATCTTGCTGATAAGTACTTTGGATCTCTTTGTTAATACTTCATTGTAAATTTTTGCATCAATGCTCCTTAGGGAGATTGGTCTGTAAATTTTCTTCTCCATTTTGGCTTTTCCTGGTTTACATATCAATACCATATTTGTGTCATAGAAGGAATTTACCAAGACTCCTTTACTAAATTTTTCCCCAAAATAGTTTATATAATATTGGAATTGTTCTTTAAATGTTTGGTAGAATTCTCTTATAAACCCAACTGGACCTGGAGATATTTTCTTAGATAGTTCATTGATGGCTAGTTTAATATATATTTTCTAAAATGAGATCATTTAAGTAATTTATTTCATCTTATGTTAATCTGAGCAATTTATATTATTATAAATAGTCATCATCCATTTCTTTTGATAGCCAATGTTTGGACATTGTTCCAAATTGATCTTCAGAATGGATAGATCTGTTCAACTCCATGAGCTCCACCAATAATGTATTAGTGTCCCATTTTTCCCACACCCCTTCCAACATTCATCATTATCTTTTCCTGTCATCTTAGTCTATGAAATGGATCTTTTAGTTGTATTCCTAATTCAGTGACCTCCTCTTTCTCTATTTTATTCATGTAAGTATTTAGAGATCTAAAATATCCCCTAAGAATTGCTTTGAGTATTATCTCATTATTGTCATTTTCTTTGGTGAATTTTTATTACTATGATTTGCTGTTTCATCCACTTATTATTTAGAACTAGGTTATTTAATTTCCAATTGATTTTTAATCTATTTTTCCCTTAGTCTTCATTGAATGTAACTTTTATTGCATTGTGGAAAATGAATCATTTGTTATTTCTGCCTTTCTACATTTGATTGTGGGGTTTCTATACTCTACTACATGGTTAGTTTTTTTGTAGGTGCCATGTACTACTGAGAAAAAAGATATATTTCCTTCTGTCCCTATTCAATTTATTACAGATGTTTATCATATCTAAGTTTTCTAAAATCCTGTATAACCTGCCTAGTTTTTTTCTTTTTTATTTCATTCTTAGGATTACCTAAGTCTGAGAGGGAGAAGTTTCTCCAATTGTATTGTTTTACTTTCTGTTTTTTCCTGTAGCTGACAATCTCTAAGATTTTGGATGCTGTACCACTTGATGCATATACATTTAGCATCAATACTATTTCATTGTATATGGTACCATTTGACAGGATGCAGTTTCTTTCCTTATCTGTTTTATTTAGATCTATTTTTACTTTAGTTTTATCTGAGATCAGAATACCTATTTCTGCTTTTTCAGCTGACGTATAGTAAATTCTGCTCTAGCCTTTTACTCTTACTCTGTATGTATCTATTTCCAAATGTGTTTCTTGTAAACAACATATTGTAGGATTCTGTGTTTTAATCCACTTTGCTATGTGCTTCTGTTTTTTGGGAGAGTTCATTCTACTCAATTCACAGTTATGATTACCAGCTCTGTATCTCCCTCCAATCTATTTTCTCTCCATGTATACTTTTGTTCTCTCTTTTCATCCTGTCCCTCTGTGGAAGTATTTTGTTTCTAAAGCACTCTGCCCTTTATCTACCTTCCCTTCTATCACCCTTTTTTCTCTTACCCTTTTTTCTAGTGTTTCTGTCATCCCTTCTATCCTGCCTCTACCTTTTCTTTTTTTCTTTCTCTTTCTTCTTCTTTATAGGGTAAAATAAATTTCTATACCCAACTGAGTGATCAATTCCCTCTCTGAGGCAAAACTGATAAGATTAATCTGCAGACAATGCTCATTCCTTTCCCTTCTTTCCTTCTATTGTAATGTCTTTTTTGCCTCTTCAGATGATCTATTTTATATCATTATACTTCTCTTTTCTCTTCTCCCAATACAATCTTTTTCTATCCCTTAATGTCTTTTGCTTTGATATCATCACATCAGAGTCCATTCATAAGCATACCCTCCATCCATGTATGCCCCAGTAACTCTAACTGCTCCAATAATAAAGATACTTCTAGTGAGTCATAGTCTCATTTTTTCATATACAGAAGTAAATATTTAGACCTTCAAATTTTACATATCTTCCTGCTTATCATTCCATGCTTCTCTTAAATCCTGTGTTTTAACACCAAATTTACTCATTAGTTATTTTTTATTTTTTTAAATAGAAATGATTGAAAGTCTCTTACCTCATTGAAGATCCATCTCCTCCTCTGAAAGAGGTGCTTAGTTACCTTGGGTAGTTGATTTTTGGATATAATTCCAGGTCTTCTGTAATATGGTATTCTAGGCTCTTTGATCTTTCATTGAAGAAGCTGCCAGATCCTGGGTTATCCTTACTGCTGCCCTGTTATAATTGAATTGGTTTTGTCTGGCAACTTGCAATGTTTTCCTTGAGATAATATTTCTGCAATTTTGCACCACTGTTCCTTATGTTTTTTCCTGTTTGATGTCTTTCCAAAGATGGTTGATGTATTATTTCAATGATTATTTCCCCCTCTAGTTTCCATATATCATCATAGCTTTTCTTAATGATCTCTTGAAGAATGCTAGAATGCCATCCAGGCTCTCTTTTTTTTTTTTTTTTTTTTTGGTTTTGACTCAGATAGACCATTAATTTTTTAAATTATCTGTCATGGATCTACATTCCAGACTGGTTGTTTTTCCAGTGAGGTATTTACATTTCTTCCATTTTTTCATCCTTTTTAGTTTGTTTGACAGATTTTTGATATCTTATAGAGTCATTAACTTCCATTTGCCCCCATTTTAGTTTTTAATGTATTATTAATGTATCTTTTTTTCCATTTGATTAATTCTACTTTTCAAAGTGTTATTTTGTTTGGTGGATTTTGTTTTGCTTTTGGTAAATTGTATTTTTTAAAGAGTTGTTTTCTTCAATCAATTTTAGTCCTGCCTTTTCCAAGCTCTTGACTCCTGCATAACTCTAATTTCCTTTCCCAATTTTTCTTCCCCCTTTTATTTGCCTTTTAAATTTTTTTATGAACACTTCCAAAAATCCTCTTGGGGCTTGAGACCAATTTATATCACTCTTTGATATGTCCTTAAGGGCATTTTGTACTCATCTTAGTTGATATTTTGACCTTTTGTGTCATCAAAGTAACTTTCTATGGTTTAGGTTCTTCTATTTCTTGCTCATTTTCTTTCCTTCTCTTCTCCCTCCCCACCACCAGGAAAGAAAAGTCTCATCAAAAAGTCTTTGAGAATGTTAAATGATTCAACGTCAGAAGCAAGTATAGTAATTATTCAATTATATTTTGGCCCTTTTTCCCAATATTTATACCTTATAGATCCAGAGTACTCTGAAGGATTTGTTTAGTATCTCTTTCCTCACAGTCCCTACTGTTCTGCATTCCTAACATTGTTAGTAAGCCAATCGTTAGAACCTCAGTTCCATTTAGTTATGTCAATTATCTTTTCAAAATTGATATATACTTTAAAGATATATTAGTAAATACTAAAATCATTCTGTTAGCATTTGGTTTCATATTTTACCTTATATCACTTCAGTCTCTGGATACACACACATACACACACACATGGTTAAGGGAGAGGAGGATCTTACTAGATTCCCTACGTAATGTTGACTCAATCAAATTTCTGTCCAGAAATGAAATGACTGTCTTATGAATTCTTGGATCAGTTTTCACTGATCTTTTTCTAAAAAATCATTAATTGCTCCTCTGAATTTCAAAGCTGAGCTGTCTATAAAATCTGGGTTACAATACTAAAGCATTAAAACATCTCCCTAAAGTGCCCTTTGGGTCCTTTGAGAATCACACATTTATGCAGGCACTACTCCCTTCAGACAGAGTGGAAAACAAACACAAAACCTATAGCCTGAAACACATTCTCATGGTGTTCCCTCTTACAGCATTGTCTCTTCCTAGATTTCATGAACCAATGAGTCATTAAATAAGGCAAAGAGGATTGAACTGGAGAGAAAATGTAAGAAGTCATCAGATTAAAAAAAAATGATCTTCAGGAAAAGTTCCCACTCTTGACCACATGGATAGCCAAAAGGACCCAGTTATTGAATATCCACACATGCACTATAGTTTCTCCAGAGAACTTAACTTTGTCATTATTTAGGCTCTTCTGGAAGTAGACTTCCTTAGTTTCTTACTTATCAAAGTTGCATCATCCAAACCAGCTAATGGAGTCTGAAAATTCAAGACATCATTTATAGCTATATTCATTCAATAACACTAAAGAAGGCTCATTAACATTTTCCCTGATCTTGTACCCTAAGGATTTTACTCTTGGTATCTGATTTACAAAAGAAATGTTCCATGTGTATTGTCTGCTATATTAGAATATAAACTTTTTGAAAGTGAGGTCTTTCTCATTTTTCTAGTTGCATTACATTTAGTTAGTACTTTGTGCATGGTGAGTCATAATAATAAATGTTTTTTCCATTTATTTATAAAATAAAATTCAATACAATTATATATCATCTTGTATCTTCAAATGTATTACTAGGAAAGATCAGAGAGAACATGAAGTCTAACCTTTTCATTGCAGATAAAGGCAAGGCAATTTAGATAACTTGCATCATATTGTAGAGATACTCAAAAGAATCAATGATCAAACATGTCCTTAGAGCCCATATTCTTCACTTTTATTACTATACTATATGGAATGGTATTAATATTGCCTTCACAAGCAAATTGCAAGCTCTTTGTGGGTTGGAGAATATTTTATGTTTCTTTCAGATTGCCTTACATAGTATGTTATACATAGAATGCTTAATAAATATTTATTAATTGAGACATTTTTGAAGACTATTACATTATCATATTAATTAAATTTGGGGGATCTGTACAGGGCCCCGGGTAAAGTGGTCACAAGTACTAAGTAAGAGGTGGCTGTTCTCTTCGAAAGAATTATAGTTTAACAATATAAGGAATATAAAATAGTAAGTATATTACAACCATGGCACAAATTAGATTTTAACATCAAGAGAAATGCAAAATGCTTCAAATGTTTAGAAAGCGCAGAAATACTATTTAGCAAAACTTTTTTTTCCTAAGTGATTTTGCACAGTAGGGAGTCATTTTTGGCTACTTCATAAGGTTTCTGTTAGAAGAGACAAAAGCAGTCCCTTATGACCATGCTTTATAGACAACAGGCATCTAATATGGCACTGAATCACGTTGTGTCACAGTGTAATTGCAGTGAATAACAGGTATCTAGGGTGGCAGTGAATATGTTTCAATTGCTTTTTTCCCCCAAAATGCCATTTTAAAGAATGTTTCTTTAATCATCTGAAAGAAATCTATCAAGATTTGTGAGGACATGTATGCACCAATAGCAGTTGATTTCATTAGCATCTTCAAAATTTGAAAGCTTAACTCTTTTTAGGAGAGTGTAATTCAAGGCCAGTATCTATACTCTTGGGTTCACATTTTATTGAGAAAGGAGAAAAATTCTCCACTACTTCTGACATTTTCAAGGTGATATATAATCTATACTATAAAACGATATTTCCTTACTATTCCATTGAATCTTTTTTTTCCCAAGTGCTTTCTCAGAATCTTTGCTTCTCTTTGCCAGTGGGATTTAAACTGAAAGACCACTACATATTTCATCTCAGCACTATCTTTTCATTGCAAGCTGAGCCATCAGTAGTGCAAGCCAAGATAACAGCACCATGCTGATGGGTTTCTTCTGTCAGTGTAACAGCTCTTGGGATATGAATTTTTGCAGGCTGTCAAGACAGGTTGAACTCTTGAATAGATTTAAATAGATATTTTTGAAGGAATATTGCAATGGACACTACTATAGAAATAGAATACATACTCATATTTATCATCACATTGTTATTTCCATTTATACAATGTTGTAGAAGGCAATATGATCTCCTTCTAAGTTCTACCACATTGATTTATTTTCTATAAAAAGAACACTTAGCTGCCAAGTTGACTATATAGGTAACATAATTTGCTTTAAGCCTACAGATATTCCTCCCTAGTTTTCATTCATGTTTTTCCTCTTCCAGACATCGATTCTTTCATATTGATGTTAAAGAATTAAAGTATATTTCAATGATTTATATTTTATTGAAATTTGATGGGAATATCTGAAGTTTTCAAATTCCCAAGCCTTTAATATTTAATTTGATATCAAACTTTTAATTCAGAACATTTTAAGAGATCAATTATAATAGAAATATTATACTAGTTCACCAATATAGTAATTATCACATTGATTGGTTTTACACTTTTAACAATGAGAGCATTACTTTAATTACAAATCACTACTCACTACAAAAATTGATCATGAATTATTTTTAGTTAACTTTTGTACATGCTTTTCCATTTGACTAATTTTACTTTTAAAAGTGGTGTTTTCTTTAATTTTCATCTTTCATTTTCCAAGCTGTTGACTCTCTCTTGCATATATTTCATTTCCTTTTCCCATTTTTTTATCTCTCTTATTTGATTTAAAACTCTTTATGAACTCTTCCAAGTCTTTGGGCTTCAGACCAATTCATATCGCACTTTGAGGTTTTGCGTGTAGGCATTTTATTCCCTTCTGAGTCGGTGTTTTGATCTTCCCTGTCATTAAAGAAGTTTTCTATGATCAATATTATTTTTCCCTCCCTCATTCCCTCCCTCTCTCCTTCCCTCTCTTTCCCTTTCTCCTTCACTTCATTCATCTTCCTTCCTTCCTTCTTTCCTTCTTTCCTTCCTTCCTCCCTTTCTTCCTCCCTTTCTTTTCTTTGTTTTTCCTGCCTATTTCATGGTTTTTAAAATTGAGCTCTGCTCCTGGGGCATAGGGAGCACTTTCCTAACTTTCATGTACAGTTTTAACCTTTGGGGAGTTTTGAGCTTTGGTTTTGAATGAAGAAGCCTTTTTTATTAGTGACTTGCTCACAATGCTAGGAGTAGCCTGATCTTATCCCGTCTGTTGTTGCTTGGTTTCCCAAGCTGCAATTTGCCTTGTGCACTGGGACTGAAGACTGCCCCACTGGTTTAATGTACCATTGCCTTATTGAGCTAAGAATGAGGAGCTTTGAAAGCTGATCTGCACTGTGGCTAAGGTCCTGCTGCTGCCTTGCCTGGACACTAACTTTACTGGGCTGTGCTCCCTTTTTACCCAAGTAAGAATGACCTTTCTTTATGCCCTATCATGTTATTTTGAACTGAAAATGGTTTCATTTTGTCTTATTATAGGTTCTCTTTTTCCAGAATCTTTTAAAAGGTTTGGTTTTATGTTGTTTCCAAGAGAAACTAGGGAGAGCTCAAACAACTTCCTGGCTTCCTTCTGTCATCTTGGTTCTGCCAACAAAGAGAAATTAAGAACAAAACAAAACAAAAACAAAAATTATTAGACAGTGTAAAGGAAATATCATCATATTCCCTTCAACCGCTGATAACTTTAATACAATATGAAAAAAAAATAAAGGACAAAAATAAGATTTTAAGAATATATTTTCATAAAATACCTGAAAATTATTAAAGAAAGATGCATAGTTCTCAGTGGTGCATAATACATTTACATAACAACAACAACATTTCTTAGAACATAAAAACATCAAAACGAAAGACTGAATATGAAATGTTATCACACAATTTATTGACCACAAGTCTACATAATTTATATAAAATAATGTGTAATTAAAACAGTTTTAAAAATAAACAGGAGAGTAAAATTAATACTTAAAATTTGATGATCTAAAACAAAATTGCAGACTTTGTGGATAATAGATTAAAGATAACAACAAGGAGAAAATATGCCAGATTTTAGAGGAAGCACAGGAATCTTCAGTGGCAAAATTTTATCTCTAAGCACCATAATAAACAACAAGAAGGAAAGAAAGAATAGACTGATAAATTTAGAATACCATTTCATAACTAAAATAGAAATTAAAATCCTACAATAAATAAAAAAGAAAATGAAGAATTCTGAAAATATTAACAAAATTGAAAGCAAAACAAACGTCTGGCTTAATAAAATAAAATCATCCCATCTGGCTAACAAGATATGCATAAGAACTAACTAAATAAAAGAGGATTTTTAAAAAAATAGAAATATAGATTAAAACAATTGTGAAAATACTGACTGTTCAATGTAGGATAAACAGATATAATACATATGGCAATACTAACTAAATTTACTTGTGCAGTAGATGCCAATCAAAGTAACAATTATTTTATGAAGCTAGGAAAATTGTAATGCAGTCCACATGGAAGCAAAATAACAAATTTTTAAATATAAAAGGAAAGAAAAAAGAAAGTAGGAAGAATGGGTGTCTATCTATATTAGATTTCAAAAACCAGTAAAAAGCAATGATTCTCAAAACAGTTTGCTACTGTCCAAAAACAAACAAACAAAACTGAATAGAAATAAGAAAATACTAGAAGAAATCTAGACTAACTATCATCTATTAAGAAAAGTTGAAGAATCTGAGATCATCAAATATCTTGAGTCAACGAAAGCTCCAAAATTTTTTCTTAATAAATAAATTGATGACAAAACATAGAAGTATCAGGTAATTTTGCAAATGAGAAGAGGATACTTACATTTGAATGTTCTATTGAATTTGATGGAAGGAAAACTATTATGCTAAAACCAAAGTGTAGAACAAACAAACTCTTCAAATAATAAAATATTTTTTTGCATTTGCAATAATCCCAAGGAAATAATTAATTTTTACCACGGGAGGAACTATTAAGAAATATCTTTATGGAATTTAGAGAATTGTTAAGGATGGATAGAGAATTTTGAAAGGTTATATCAATATTGGGCTGTTGGAATTAGTACAAAACTTGAATGCCTTTTTAGTAGAAGAAGCAATATGGAACACAATCTTGAGAAAGTGAATTGATAGACATACTTGGAACATAATATAAAAAAACCCATTATAAAAAAATCTACATAAATATTTCCTTTGGTATTAGCAAACATCATTTCACTAATCAAAAGCAAAGACTGATATTAGGTACATGTCCCTGGATTTCTTGAATGTAACTAAAGATGTTTATTTTTGGATGAAGCCTGTTAAATGGCTGAAATTCATAAATGGAATCATAAAGATTCTCAGCAGACAAAATCCAGATGAGTTTAGCTAGTTATATATTGATTAAAATGACTAGATAAAATGGATTTGTTTATGGAAATAATAGGATTTATTATGGTAATGAAGAATTATTCTATTACCTCCAGAATTTTTAAAAAATATTTTAAGTATGCTAGTTATGTTGATTGAGTTAGATTATAATATGAAATCATACAAAACATATAACAATCACTGCAGATTGGAAAAAAAAATTGCATCCATTTCATACCCAGAAAGAGACAAACATATAGCTATAATTATGAAATTGAAACTTGTTAGCCTTAATATATGAAGTAGTGATAAATCCCCAAACTATAAATATCTGCCCACCTTAATAGGTCTGAGACTCAAAAAATAAACTAGACCTAGTCATCATTAGAAATAAAAATGTTGTTCTGTCTGCTGCTGGCGTTATCCCCAAAATATTTTCAGTGAGACCACAGAAAATGAAATTGCATCTCGTTACATGAATTCAATTATCTAATTTGCAGTAACATGAATAATATTAAATATAAAGGACTATTAGCAAGGCATCAACTTATCTTCAGACAATTGCCATCTGTTATCCATTTTAAAAAGGAGAACAAGTTAATGACATTAATAATGGTAAACATATAATTCTCTGTCATCCTCAGCTCTATTTCTTCATTGTTAAACCCTTGCCACTGGATTAGATGAAAAAGTAAGGCTAGTTACTATGAACAGCCCTTACTTAAATCCAATTGACTTGTATGTTATGACATTACCTACCTTATGTCATCTTTTTAGGAACAAAAGACGAACAACAATTACAACCACCACCATCCAATTTCAAGTTCATGGTGGAAGCAGTTATACAATATCTGGTCTCCAGCTCACAGTCTACTCTATTACTCTTATCCATTACTCTGAAATATACAAAGACATAAAGACTACCTTGTAAAGCACCTGAGAATGAGCATCATAATCAATCTGCAACACTCCATTATCCCATAACAAAAAAATCCTGCTACATGTTACTTTTCTCCTACATTATTTAATCATTTATTCTTATACATAATCATGTAATCTTCTTAAAAAGAAGGAATTATGTTATTCTTTTATTTCTACATCTAGGTATCTTGTTATTTGGAATAGTGAATTTGGTTTCAGGAAGATATAAATTAAGATACTACCTAAGACACTTGCTAGCAGTATAACCTTGGACAAATTAAACTCTCTTTAAAATTAAACTCAAATTAAACTTTAAATATATGTTTCCTCATATTTAAAAGTGGTATAATAATAGCACCTATTAAAATTAAATTTAATTCTCTTAATTTAAATCACCATATAACTTTTAACCCTCATTATTAGCTGTTTAGCCATCATTATTAACTATCTTCATCAGCTAATACAGCTAGCATAAAAGTTTAATCAATTATTTTATTAATTAATTTACTTATTTATTTTTAATACACATTGCTTTATGAATCATGTTAGGAGTTTAATCAATTCTTATGGATTGTTGCATAAACAACCACTCACAACCACTTCCTTTTGTCTGAGACTTATCTTCCTCTTCCACTTTCTCTTTCACTACTCATTCCAATACTATCTAGCTCCTCCACTGTGACTTTGACATTATTTCATAATGAGCATACGTCTCTTCATATCATGCCCCTTCTTCTTCTTCTATTTTTGTTTAGGCTTATTTAGAATTTCCCATATAGTACTGCATCACTGGTCATTCACGTCAATACTAAGTGGAATTTATCCTTTACTTTCCATTCTAGTGAAGGAACCATGAAAGATCCCATTGCTCCCCACCACCACTTCAATATTATCCTTTTTTCAGGATTCCTCAACAATGTTTCCTTCGTTTATTTTCATTCCATTAAAATTTACATATCAGTCTTGTCTGTGGTACTCTTATCTATGAACCCAGGAAATTCCTTCCTATTACAAAAAATTTCAACATTCAAATCTATGTTATATTCTAAACTTGAATTCATTAATTTCTTCAATTCAAATAATCCATACCTCTCTTCTATCTTAACAAAGTTTAGGGATGGTCACACTCTTCATTTTACCTTTATCTTTTGGTTTCAAATTTGAATAATCAAAAATTCTGACATTCCTCTACTTGCCCATAATATTCTATTTCTCCCTATTCCTTAAACTTGTAATAAATCTTCAATCTGTAGCTAGAAAATCCACTCTGAAATGATAACAAAAGTCCAAATAACTTCCTTTACAGGTTATTAATTAATTTTCTGCTAGTCATTTGTTAATTTCTCTGCTGCAATCCTAATAGCATCTTGGAATTGACATTCTTCAAAGCATCTAGTTGGTCCTTGAATTTCAGTACAGATGTTCTACCAGCTGTTCTGGGGAAAATGGGATTAAAATAACTGTGGGAAGTCCAATATCCTCTAACCCTCTATATTTCATTAAGAACCCTCTGTTCTGTTGAAAGAGGAGGAGATTGGGACAAAGAATTAGAGTCTTTCCCCCCCCTAATAGAACTCTCAAGCAATCCCTTTTCAATGGAGTCAAACATGGAACTGTCATGTGGGAGAATCTCCTAGGTTCTGTATTGGCTAGCAAAACACACCATATTAAACTAAATCTCAACTAATTTGAATATATTTACCATCCATAATTATTCAATTTATCAAATGGTTTCTAAGGACTGCTAAACTGATTGAGTTTTGTTGCTTGCTTGATTGGTTATTTGCTTCATTAGAGGTATTTAGGTGTCATTCAAACCTAGCTCTCCAGTCATACAAAAGTTAATCAAGAAAGTTAGAGAATCACTATATCATTAAACATATTCAATTTATTAACTATGCACTGAAGTTAAACAGATCAAAAGCAGATTTGAAGAAAAAAACATAACTGCAGCCACAACAATGGAACTGCCTACAAGAAAATACCTTCTGCAATGTGGACAAGGACTATGAATACATTATGATGTTACCATGCCAAATCGAACTATGAGCAATTAAAAACACTCCCCTTTTTTATTGGAAACTGAACCTTGATAGTTTCACAGATGTAACTTTACAGTGGAACTACAGCAGTTGGAATCTTGAAAAAAATAAAGGAACAATTATGTTTATTTTTTATTTCTTTTATTAAAAATAAAAAAATTGTGATTCCAATTACCCTTAGAAATAGTCTAAAAAACCTCTAGAGGACTTGGAATTGTAAGCCAAAGAGGTTCATGATAGGAAGAATAATGACTTTCTGAAATCATTACCTTCCTTCTGCTCACCAATTTTTTTTCATTATTTTCAGTGTAGTTTTTCTTTGTTGGAAAATTTCCAACTTCACTAATCAGAATTTTCATTCTATCATCTTACTGAAAGATCCTGAAGGATTTTAGCTAGAGCCATATGCACATATAAAATTCTGGGGTTGGTGGAAATTTCCTGAATACAGAGTGTATTCATCAGAGAGATGAAGATCATTCTGGCAATAAAACTATTGTCTTTATAACACTAGAATTAATAATGTGATCCAAATAAATGTAACCATACCTATAGAAAGTCCTTGTTTAGAGAAAATATGCAGAACTCAATAACAAGAGGGGAAAAACGTAAAAAAATAGCATATTCTAAATCAAGCTGTCAACATACTATTTGCTGTATATTGTTCTATTAGCTATGGAACATTTTCCTTGTATGTCAGTAAAGAGATGCTCTAAAGCAAACTGGCTGCACAAAATATAGAGGCATTCCTCATTTTATAGAGATGATAATCATTACTTAAAATGTAGGAGAATTTCAGGAATGGCAATGAAATCCACAACACATTACATAAATATTTTGCATGTAGCTGTCAGTAATCTGACTGCAGTCTCTTCACTCATTTATCTTTGCCAGGACAAGTGAAAATGCTTCATCTGATGGCTCATGGTTTATATCACAGATGCTGAAATTTAGCATTTTATGTAATGGCTATCATGCGACACTTTGGGCATCATTATGTATTATAAAAATGACTGAACTCTAATATGACAGATATATGAAAGTCCCAATGGGGGAGTTTTCCCACCTTCTTTGCAGTACTCTATAGCCAGTCTAAATACAAATTTTTGAGTTGTGTCTGAATCAGTATTTGAAAGTATAGAAAGGCAAAATGACCAAATATCCATCTTGAAAAATATGTTGACAACTGGAAATTAATTCAGAACTCATAGGAGGTTTTTATGTGAATAGTTTTCTGTTTTCCTGGGCTTCATTGGCAAAGGAAGCAATAGAATATGCATCCAGAATTTTGCTGAGTGATGTCTCTCATTCATTGGGAAACACTATGGCAAATATGAGGGAATTATTGCTTTAAGTTAAACATAATATAATGTATGAACAGGCTATTTATTCATCTAAATTTATAGATGAGAGTGAACATTGGAAATGGCAAGATTTATTCAATTTTGCATTCCATGAATCCAAGGGACAAAAGGAATTAAAATAACAGTTGTCTTTTTGTTTGTTTGTTTGTTTTTGTTTTTGTTATTTTTCAATTACTTAAGGACTGTTAAAATTTCAACAGGAGAGAAATAATTTAGTATATTTAAAAGATATATAATAAGATATATGATGTGACAGAATCAACACAATAACATTATTGATTCAATAATAGAAACATTTACTTGACAGCAATAACTAATAAATTATGGATTTCTTCCTCAAAAAAGTTATATAAATATCATCATTCACGACAATGAAATGTTCCAAATTCTATAAAATCCCATTGATGCAAACCTCTAAGCAAGGAATTATAGCTTCAAAATTAAATTCTCAGCTCAAAATATTAATAGTTTGGGAAATCCCTTGGACCAATGCAATATTGTTCTATTTATTGGTGATCTTTCCTACCTTTTGAAATCACCTACACATTGGTTGGTCAACTATGTAGTATAGTGGACAGACCACTAAACCTGGAATTAGAAAAAAACTAAGAATAAATTATACTTCAGATTATTATTACCTTAATTTAATTATGTGAACTTGCAAGTCATTTAACTTTGCTAAAACTTATTTTCTGAACTTTGAAAATGGAGTGAAATATACCATTGTATTTAGGATGATCAAATGATTTAATATTTTTAAAGTCCTTTTCAAACCTCAAAATGCCAAATAATGTCAGTAATTATTACATACCTCCCCAGCAAAATGCAAAGCAAAAATGTCCCTATTATTGACAGAGAAGCACTTTCATAGGAGGGGGAAAAACGAACAACTGGAACAAAGTGAGTTTTCATTAATTTGGAAATTACAGAATGAATTATGACATATGAATGTTATGGAATCTTATTTATCCATATGAAATACTGTGTGCATGGGAGTTTAGGCAAATATAGGAGAATGTAGATAGATGTTATATTATATGTAAATAATGAAGAAGTAAGTAAGCAGAACCAGTTGAATTGCCAACAAATGCATAATAATTTGATTGAAAACACTAAATGGAAATTGAATTTCTACTAATATTTAAATCTAGGCATGATCTTACACAGGGCAAAAATGATTCTTTTCCTGCCTTATTTTCCTTATAAAGAGACATTTTTTTTTTAAAACTGTACACATTGTTGATAGTTCTGTCCTCTGGGAAAAAGAATGGCTCTAGTAGATATGATTGCTTGAAAAGGGATGGAAAAGATTTATAATCGTGTAAGACATTTTTGTAAAGTGGATTTGAAAAAAAGTGCATGATAAACTGAGAACTGTGGCATTCCTTACCTGGAGTGTGAATGTACCTAAAAACACATATGTATGCTGAATGTGGGAAATGTGGGGTGTTTGGATTGTTTTATCTATTGTGGATTTTCTGATTTATTTGTTTTATTGTTTCTTTCTCTTGTTTTCAACTGGTTGAGAAGATGTTTGTTTCAATAGGAACTAGTAGGAGACAAAAATAGAAAAAAAAAACCTGGAAGAAATTATCATTCCTTGTGAATCCCCTTAATTAGGCTGCTATTTTATTTTATTTCATTTATTTGATTTTTTTGGTGACAGTCTGAATCATTTGATTAGACATTAGTTCATTCTTTAAAAAATATTGATACATTTTCATCATTGATTTTTAGAAGATTAAGGTTAATTTTGTTTTCTTTTTTATTCCTTCTCTCCTTCTCTTCTTCAGAGATATTAATTAATATTATATAGGTTATCCTTGTACTATCATATTAAAATATTTCCATATTAGTCATGTTGTGAAGGATGAGTCATAAAAAAATGGAAAAAACACAAGAAAGAAAAAGTCTTACTCTAATGATAAATTGCTGTAATCTTTTTGTTAATATTTTATTTTATTTTTTGCATCAATATTCATTAGGAAGATTGGTTGAAATTTTCTTTGTCTGTTTTCACTCTTGTGGTTTAAGTATCATAACCATATTTGCATCATAAAAATAATTTGGTAGGACTCCTTATTTGCCTATTTATTTTGTTCTTAAATGTTCGGTAGAATTCACTTGTGAATTCATCTTGTCCTGGAGATTGTTTCTCAGGGAGTTCATTGATGGCTTGTTCAATTTATTTTTCTAAAATGGGGTTCATTTAATTATTTTATTTCTTTTTTGTTATTCTGGGCAATAAATGGGTTTTCTTCTGGTAAACATCCATCCATTTCACTTATATTGTCAGATTTATTGTCATACAGATGGGAAAAATATCTCTTAATTATAGTTTTAATTTCTTCTTCCTTGCTGGTAAATTTAGATATTAGTTTCAAACTATTTTTTTAATGATTTGAGATCTATATTTGAGGTTTAATATATACATATATATTAAATATTCACAAAAATTTTTTCATCCTAATGATAAATGTGTGAAGAAATAAATATTTTTTCCAGGTTTTTCAGCCAGAAACATTTGTTGTCACTTAATTTGTTTACAGGAATGTGACATTGATAAGGCATAGGGGAATCTAGATCATACATTGATAGCAAATAAAGATTTTAATTTAAAATAAAAGGTAATACTGATTTCTGGGAGCCAAGATGGTGAAGTAAGCAGTAAATTACTATAACTTTCCTATATTCACCTTCAAACATCATTTTAAAAAAATCTAGAACAACACAAAGAGCAAAAAGATTGGGTAAAACACTCTTTTAGCTGGAGAATATTGGAAGATCAGCAAGAAAGGTCTGGATCACTCAAGTAAAAAATGACTGTAGTCCAGGACCAGAAGTATCCCAGCAATTTAGCAGTGACACAAGTGAATTATGGGAGGAAAAGAGTGAATTTTTTTTTTTTAATAATTTGGCTTCATGATAATTTCTTGCCATTAGCTTTGTGGCAACTTCAAAACAGCAAAATATTCATGGAGTAGGATGGGATTAAATTACTTCAGTATCTCAAATTTTAACCAATAATTCTGCCATTTCTCTATTGTTTCTCTCTGTGTCTCTCTGTTTTTCTTTGTCTCTGTCTCTGACTTTGTTTCTCTCTCTCTCTCTTTCTCTCTCTTTCTCTTTCTCTCTTTCTCTCTCTCACACTCTATCTCTCTCACATACACATATATACATCATGCATAGTCTATAGGTTAATCAGAATATATATTTCGCTCTTTCTTCAATTATATCTGCCTCTTTGTGGCCCCATTAGAAGTTATCTTGGCAAAGATCCTGAAGTTTTTTTACATTTCCTTCTCTAGTTTGCACATACACATATATACATCATGCATAGTCTATAGGTTAATCAGAATATATATTTCGCTCCTTCTTCAATTATATCTGCCTCTTTGTGGCCCCATTAGAAGTTATCTTGGCAAAGATCCTGAAGTTTTTTGACATTTCCTTCTCTAGCTCATTTTCCAATGAACTGAGATAAACAGGACTAAGTGACTTATTCTGGGTCACATAGTGAGTGTCTGAGGCCATATTTGACCTCAAGAAAATGAGTGTTCTGCTTCCGGCCAAGATGGCAGTGAAGAGGCACACAGCTGTTTAAGCTCCGCATTTTCTCTCAGAATCCATCTCATTACAAGCCTCTGAATTAATGCCTGACTGAAAAAAAAAACCCCACAAATAGTTACCAAAAGAAGACTCCTTGAGATTCACCAGGAAAGGTCTGTTTTTGCTCGAGGGTGGGTATGGTTTTAGATCGGGCAGAGGCTGAGGGCAGCAGCAGTGAGAGCTTGGCAGGCAGCTCACCACTGAGCAGAACAGAGGGGCTTGGGGTATGATCTCAGCCGCCTCTGCAGGGAGAGCTTCGCTACAGGATTGGATACTTTGCTCTGGCAGCAAGTCAGTAGCCCAACAGAGAAGCTAAAAACATCGGGGGTGAAGAATTCAACCCCAAACAGCTGGAGTTCCTGGGGACCTGGCCACCCCTCCCCCACAGTGTCTCAGCATGCTCTCAGAGTCTCCGGGTACAGGCGCAGCCCAGTCCTGCTAGTGTCTTACTGCTGCCCACACAGTATGTAGAGGAAGCTCGGTAACATCACCCAGCACCTCCCCCCCAAAAAAAAGCATATTCCATTTGGAGTTTTTTTCCTTTTTTTTCTTCTTTGCTAGTTTGTCTCTGATTCTTCTCTGACAAAATGAGCAAAAAACTGAAAAGGACCTTAGCGATTGACAGCTTTTATACAGACAGAGAGCAGACTCTAAACCCTGAGGAGACTAAAAGCAAAATGTCTCCAGGTGAATCCCCACAGGAGGAGATCATCTGTTCCTCAGCACAGATGAATCTCATAGAAGAAATTAAAAAGGCTCTCACAAGAGAGCTAGAAGAAAAATGGGAAAAGGAGAGGGAGGCTTGGCAAGAGAGACTGGAGAAGTCATTCCACTCATTTAAAGACAGAGTGGATAAAGAAAACAAATCCTTGAAAAATAGGATTAGTGAACTGGAAACAGAAAATAGCTCTCTAAAGAATAAAATTGGTGAAATGGAAAAACATTCCATAGAACAAATTGGACAATTAGAAAAAGATATATAAAAAGTGAGTGAAGAAAACACTTCATTGAAAATCAGAATAGAACAAATAGAATTGAATGACTCGAGGAGACAAGAAGAATCAGTCAAGCAAAACCAAAAAAATCAAAATATGGAGAAAAATGTGAAATACCTTCTTGGGAAAACAACAGACCTGGAAAATAGGTCTAGGAGAGACAATCTGAGAATTATTGGACTCCCAGAAAAATACAATGAAAAAAAGAGCCTGGACACTATTTTCCAGGAAATTATCAAAGAGAACTGCCCAGAAGTCATAGAAACAGAGGGTAAAATAGACATTGAAAGGATTCATCAATCACCCACTGAAAGGGATCCTAAAATCAAAACACCAAGAAATATAGTGGCCAAATGCCAGAACCCTCAAATGAAGGAAAAAATACTCCAAGTAGCTAGAAAAACCCAATTCAAATATAGAGGAGCCACAATAAGGATCACCCAAGATCTAGCAGCATCCACATTAAAAGATCGAAGGGCCTGGAATATGATATTCCAAAAGGCTAAGGAACTCGGTATGCAACCAAAAATAACTTACCCAGCCAGAATGAGCATCTTTTTCCAGGGAAGAAGATGGTCATTCAACGAAATAAGTGAATTTCACCTATTTTTGGTGAAAAACCAGAACTTAACAAGAAGTTTGATCTGCAAATATAGAACTCAAGAAAAACCTAAAAAGGTAAAAAGAAATCTTGGGAACTATATTTCTGCTGTAAAGATGTATAAAAAATACATGTATACCTTGTTCTAGAAATTAGAGGTGGAAAGGACATTGTATCAGAAAAAGGGTAAAGTGGGGGTACTATATCTCACAAAGAGGCAAAGGAAACCTATTATATCTGAGAGAAAGAATGGAGGGGGATGAATATAGTGGGTATTTTAATGCCATAAGAATTGACTTTAAGAGAAAAAATTTTAGACATATTCAATGTATATGGTGAAAATTCTCCCATCTCATGGAAAAGTGAGAAGGGAAGAGTGAAAAGGGAAGGAATATGCTAAGCAGAAGGGAATACAGAAACTGTGAGGGAAAGGAGTAAGATAGGGGGAGGAACTCTAAGGTGGGGAGGAGGGATACTAAAAAGGGAGGGATGTGAGAAGCAAGTGGTGCTCATAAGTTTAATACTGGGAAGGGGGGTAAGGGGAAAGAAGGGAGAAAAGCATAAACAGGGGTTAACAAGATGGCAAGTAATACAGAATTGGTTATTTTAACCATATATGTGAATGGGGTAAACTCCCCCATAAAGAGGAAATGATTAGCAGAATGGATTAAAAGCCAGAATCCTACAATATGTTGTTTATAGGAAACATACCTGAAGCAGGGAGATACATGCAGAATAAAGGTAAAAGGATGGAGCAAAACATACTATGCTTCAGGTGAAGTCAAAAAAGCAGGGATAGCCATCCTGATCTCAGATCAAGCAAAAACAAAAATTGATCTAATTAAAAGAGATAAGGAAGGACACTATATCTTGCTGAAGGGTAGCATAGATAATGAAGCAATATCAATATTAAACATAAATGCACCAAGTGGTGTAGCATCTAAATTCTTAAAAGAGAAATTAAGAGAGCTGCAAGAAGAAATAGAGAGCAAAACTATAATAGTGGGAGATCTCAACCTTGCACTCTCAGAATTAGATAAATCAAACCACAAAATAAATAAGAAAGAAGTCAAAGAGGTAAATAGAATACTAGAAAAGTTAGATATGATAGACATCTGGAGAAAACTAAATGGAGACAGAAAGGAGTATACTTTCTTTTCAGCAGTTCATGGAACCTATACAAAAATATACCAGATATTAGGACATAAAAACCTCAAACTCAAATGCAGTAAGTCAGAAATAGTAAATGCATCCTTTTCAGACCACAATGCAATAAAAATTACACTCAACAAAAAGCCAGGGGAAAGTAGACCAAAAAATAATTGTAAACTAAATAATCTCATACTAAAGAATGATTGGGTGAAACAGCAAATCATAGACATAATTAATAACTTCACCCAAGAAAATGACAATAATAAGACATAATACCAAAATGTGTGGGATGCAGCCAAAGTGGTAATAAGGGAAATTTACTATCTCTAGAGGCCTGCTTCATAAGAATAGAGAAAGAGAAGTCGAATTGGCTTCCAACTAAAATGCTAGAAAAGGAAACAAATTAAAAACCCCCAGTCAAACACTAAACTTGAAATTTAAAAATAAAGAGGAAATCAATAAAATTGAAAGTAAAAAAAAAACTTTGAATTAATTAATAAAACTAAGAGTTGGTTATATGAAAAAACCAACAAAATAGACAAACCCTTAGTAAATCTGATTAAAAAAAGGAAAGAGGAAAATCAAATTGTTAGTCTTAAAAATGAAAAGGGAGAGCTCGCCACTAATGAAGAGGAAATTAGAGCAATAATTCGGAATTATTTTGCCCAACTTTATGGCAATAAATTCAACAACTTAAATGGAAATGGAAGAATACCTTCAAAAATATAGCATGCCCAGATTAATAGAGGAAGAAGTAAATATCCTAAAACAGTCCCATCTTAGAAAAAGAAATAGAACAAGCTATTAACCAACTCCCTAAGAAAAAATCCCCAGGACCAGATAGATTTACATGTGAATTCTGCCAAACATTTAAAGAACAATTAACCACAATGCTATATAAACTATTTGAAAAATAGGGATTGAAGGAGTCCTACCAAACTCCTTTTACGACACAGACATGGTACTGCCAGGTAGGCTGAAAACAGAGAAAGAAAATTATAGACCAATCTCTCTAATGAATATCGATGCTAAAATCTTAAAAAAAAATTAATAAAAAGATTATAGAAAATCATTCCCAGGATAATACACTATGACCAAGCAGGATTTATACCAGGAATGCAGGGCTGGTTCAATATTAGGAAAACTATTAGCATAATTGACTATATCAATAAGCAAACTAACAAAAATCATATGATCATCTCAATAGATGCAGAAAAAGCATTTGATATAATCCAGCATCCATTCCTAATCAAAACACTTGAGGGTATAGGAATGAATGGACTTTTTCTTAAAATAGTCAGGAGCATATATTTAAAACCATCAGTAAGCATCATATGCAATGGGGAAAAACTGGAATCTTTCCCAGTAAGATCTGAGGAAGCAAAGGCTGCCCACTGTCACCATTATTATTCAATATTGTATTGAAATACTAGCCTCAGCAATAAGAGTTGAGAAAGAGATTAAATGAATCAGAATAGGCAGGAGGAAACCAAATATCACTCTTTTGGATGATAGAGGATTTGAAAAACCCCACAGATGCTACTAAAAGCTACTAGAGATAATCCAAATTTAGAAATTGAAGGTTATAAAATAAATCCCTAAAATCCTCAACATTTTATAGATCAAAAAAATCCAACAGCAAGAATCAAAGAGAAATTCCATTCGAAAACTGTCACAGCATAAAAATTTAGGAATCTATTACCAAAGGAAAGCAGGAATTATATGAGCAAAAATTACAAAAACTTTCCACAAAAAAAAATAGATTAAACAATGGGAAAATATTAAGTGCTCCGGATAGGGGAGCAAATAAAAAGATGACAATACCCGGGAACATTTATTTAATGCTAACCAATCAATTTCCAAGAAAAATTTTTTAAAGATTAGAAAAAACAAAAACCTATGGAATAAAAAGGTCAAGAATATAAAAAGAATTAATGAAAAATCAAATGATGGTCTAGCTTTGATCTAAAAACAATTATAAAGCAGCCCCAAAAAACATTTGGATTGGCTAAGAAATAGATTAGTTGATCAGTGGAAAGGTTTCAGAAGACAGAAAAAACATAAATTTGGTGTTTGACAAACCCAAAGATCCTAACTTTGGGACAAGAATTCATTATTTGACAAAACGCTGTGATAACTGGAAATTAGTATAAGAAATTAGGATGGACCCAAATTTCAATTACAAGATAAGATCAAATGGGTCCATGGATTTGGGACATAAAGACGAGATTATAAAACAAATTGAGGAACAAGAAGTTTATTCTCAGACTTGTGAGGAGGAAGAAATTTAATAAAGATGAACTAGAGACCTTATTGATCACAAATAGAAAAAATTTTTGATTACATCAAATTAAAAAACTTTGAAAAAAATAATGTAAACAAGATTAGAAGGGAAGCAACAAATGGGGAAAACATCTTCACAGTTAAAGGTTCATAAAGGCCCATTTCCAAAAAATATAGAGAAACGACTTAATTTATAAGAAACCAAGCCATTCTCCAATTGACAAATGGTCAGAGGATATGAACAGACAATTTCGATGATGAAATTGAAATTATTACCCCAAGGAAAGAGTTCGAAAAAAATCAGAGAAATGCAAATTAAGAAACTCAGACATCCTTTAAAACCTGTGAGATTGGCTAAGATGACAGGAAAAATAATGATAATTGTTGGGGGATGGGAAAACTGGAACACGATACACTGTTGGTGGAGGAACGAACCAAGCACTGAAGAGAACGGAATTATGCCCAAAAAGTTATAAACTGTGAACCTGATCCAGGTTTCTACTGGGCTTATACCCCAAGGAAAACAGAAGGAAAGGGACCAGTATTAAATGTTTGTAGCCCTGTTTGTAGTGGCTGAAGCTGGAAACTGAGTGGTGCCCACAATTGAGAATGGTTTAAATTGTATATGAATTTATGGAATATTATTGTTTTAAGAAATGACCAGCAGGATGAATACAGAGAGGCTTTGAGAGAATTTCATGAACTGATGCTAAGTGAAATGAGCAGAACCAAGAGATCATTATATATGCAACAAGATACTGTAGAAGATGTAACCTGATGGAAGGGATTTTTTGAAAAGAGACCCAATTAGTTTTAATTGATCAAGATGGAAGAAAGCTACACCCAAAGAAAAAATGGGAAGAATGTAAACTGTTTGCATTTTTGTTTTTCTTCCTGGGTTATTTTTACCTTCTTTTTTTTTTTTTTTTGACTTTAATATTTAATGGTTTTTTTTTAATTCAATAGCCTTTATTTACAGGATATATACATGGGTAACTTTACAGCATTAACAATTCCAAACCTCTTCCAATTTTACCTCCCCCACCCTCCCTAGATGGGGATGACCAGTGGATGAAATAATTTAAAATATAAATTGATAAAATAATACTGACAAAGTTATTTTGCTGTAGAAAAAGAATCAGACTCTGAAATATTGAAATTAGTTTGGAAGGAAATCAAAAATGGGTGGCATAAACAGGGATTGGGAATTCAAAGAATGGTTTTTTAGTCATCTCCCAGGGCTTTTTCGAAGTGGTTCGTTATTATCCCATTGAAATGATTTTTGATCTGTTGAGGAGGCCTGATCCATCAGAACTGGTCATCATAGATTTTGGTGAAGATATAATGATTCCTGGTCCTGCCTACCACTCAGCATCAGTTTGGTGCCCTCCAGGCCTTTCTGAAATTATCCTGGGTCATTTAAGAACAGTAATATTCCATAATTTTATATACCACAATTTTACCCATTCTCCAAAAATACATCCATTCAGTTTCCAGTTTTTAGCCACTACAAAAGGGCTGCCACAAAATTCGTGACAACAGGTCCCTTTCCTTCTTTTATAACTTTTGGGAATAACCCAGTAGTAACACTGTGGACAAAGGGAATCAAGTTTGATAACTTTTAAGTTCAAAATTCTCCAAAATGTTTGGATTGTTCACAACCCACCAACAAGCATCAATTCCCAGTTTTCCCACATCTTCCCAACAATCATTATTTTTCCCGTCATCTTAGCCAATCTGACAGGTGTGTGGTGGTATCTTGAGTTGTCTTAATTTGCATTTGATTAATAATGACTTGGAGCATCTTTTCATATGACTGTGTTTCATTTTTCATCTGAGAATTGTCTGTTCATATCCTTTGACCATTTTCAATTGAGAATGGCTTTTTTTATAAATTAGAGAATTTCTATATATTTTGGAAAATGAGGCCTTTATCAGAACCTTTGACAAAAAATATTTTCCCAGTTTATTGCCCTTCAATCTTTTGTCTTTTTTAGTTTTGTTTTACAAAACCTTTCAGTTTGGTATAAATTGAAATTTTCTATTTTGGATGTAAATCTCAGTTCTGTTTTTTAAAAACTTCCCCTTCCACAGGTCTGAGAGGTAAACATCCCGTTCCTCTAATTTATTAATAACTATTCTTTTTAGCATGAACCCATTTTCTTTCTTTTAGGAAAGGGATCAATGCCTATTTTCTGCCATATTAGTTTCCAATTTTCCCAGAATTTTATCAAAAGTAAGTTCTTATCCCAAAAAGCTGGGACTTTTAAAGACTAGGTTCATATTTGTTGACTGTTTTACCCTTGAACCCAACTATTCCATGATCAACTAATCTATTCCTTTAGCCATCAAAAGTTTTGGTAACGCTGCCTATAATATAATTTTAGATCTGGACAGCTAAGCCACCATCATTTGATTTTTTTTTTCATTAATTCTTGAAATTTTGACCTTTTGTTTTTCCATATGAACTTTGTTTTATTTTTCTAGGTCATTAAAATAGTTTTTGGGAGTCTGATTGGTAAGCCCAAATAAATAGATTATTTAGGGTAATTTAATCTTTATTATATTTTTTATCCAAGAATTTAATATTTTTCCAATTGGTTGATCAGACTTAATTTTGGTGAAAAAGTTTGTAATTTTGCTCTAAAGTTTATTTTCCTCAGTAGATTCCTAAATATTTTATATTATCAGTAATTTTAAATGGAATTTCTTTGTAACTCTGACGTTGGATTTTGTTAGTGATATATAAGAATGCAGACTTATGGGTTTATTTTATAACCAGCAATTTCCCGTTGTGGATTATTTTAATAACTTTTAGCGAATCCTGGGGTTCTCTAATAATATCGGGCATGGCAAAGAGTGATAATTTGGCCCTCATTTATTCTTATTCCTTTACTTTTCAGCTCTTATTTATATAGGTTTCAATACAATATTAAATAGAAGGTGATAGTGGGAAAACCTTGTTTCACCCAGATCTTTTAATGGTTGGTTTTTCCCATTACATATGATGTATATGGTTTTAAAAGATGTTTGATTATTTTGAAAAGTCCATTTATTCCTATACTCTCGGTTTTTAAAGAATGATGGGATTTTATCAAATGCTTTTTCTGCATCTATTGAGATGATCATATGGTTTTGTTAATTTTTATTAAACCAATTATATTGATATTTTCCTATTGAACCAGCCCCCATTCCTTAAAACCTACTTGATCATGTGGATTTAGATATTGAGTCTTTTGCTAAATTTATTTAAGATTTTAGCATCAAATTCATTAGGGAGATTTCTATAATTTTCTTTCTCTGTTTTCAGCCTACCTTTTGGGTACAGCCATGTTGGCCATAGAAGGAATTTTAGACCTTCACCCTATTTTATAAAATTATATAATTAAATTTTTTTTAAATGTTTGGTAAAATCCATCTGGTCCTGGGGATTTTTTCTTGGGAGTGTTTTAATTCCTGTTCTATTTCTTTTTTGAAAACTTTCAGCAAATCTCCCTTTAGTCTAAGTCTTATTTTGGAGGTTCATCCTTTCACTTGTTTCAATGTTAACTTTATTATTTTCTAATTTCCTTCTTGGGGAAAGTTCTCCCTTTTTTTTAAGACTACTAATTTATTTTCCTCCTTTTTCTAATCAGATTTACAAATTATTATTTTATTTTTTCTAGAACCAACCTTAGTTTTATTAATTATTCAATAGTTTTTTACTTTCAATTTTTTTAATTTCCTTTAATTTAAATTTCCAATTTAGTATTTGATTGGGGTTTTTAATTTGGTCTTTTTTTAGTTTTTGCGCCCAACATTAATCTTTTTCTTTCTGTTTTATTCAAGTGCCTAAGGATATAAAATTCTCTTATTACCGCTTTTGGCTGCATCCCACAAATTTTTATGATGTTTTTGCTTATCTTGAGTAAATTATTAATTGTATCATAATTTTGCTTCCACCCAATCATTCTTTAAGATGAGATTGTTAGTTTCCAATTGCTTTTGGTCTATTTCCCAACTTTTTTGTGTAGTTTTTATTGATCATGATCTGAAAAGGTTTACTATTTCTGCTTTCTTTGATTTAATTTTGAGGTTTTATGTCCAATATAGGTCAATTTTTAAAGGTTCATGAACGCTGAGAAGAAAGTTATTCCCTTCATCTCCATTAATTTTCCAAAGATCCAAATACCTAATTTTTCTAATTTCTATTTACAATTTCTTCTTATTTTTTTGTGGTTTTGATTTGTCTAATTTTGAGAGTGCAAAGATCCCTTATTAAGTTTTGTTGCCATTTTTCTTGCAACCTCTTTAATTTTTTAGGGTTGATGCCAACCACCTTGGTATATATGTTTTATTGATATTGTTTGTTGTTTATTACCTTTAGAGGATGTAGTTTTTCCTTATTCTTTTAATTGATCAATTTTTACTTTTGTTGATCTGAGAAAGGATGGCTACCCTGCTTTTTTGACTTACCTGAAGCTAAAGATTTTGCTCCAGCCTTTACTTTTACCTAATGTTCCCCTGCTTTAAATGTGTTTTGTAAACAAATATTGTAGGGTTCTGATTTTGATCCAGTCTGTTCTGCCTCTCTTTATGGGGGGAGTTCATCCCATTCATTTACGGTTAGAATTACTAAATTGTATTTCAACATCCAAACCCCAGATTGTGCTTTACTTATTCTTGCCTCCCAACCCTCTTTCCCTTTTAAACTTATGTACCCCTTTTACGATATTTTCCCTTTATAATCCCTCCTCCCCCTTTGAGTCTTTCCCCTTCCTTCCTTATTCTTTTTCTTTCCTTTCCTCTGGGCCCCTTTTTTAATGAGGCGAGAGAATTTTCAAAACAAATGTCAATTATTTTTTTCTTTTGAGCTAACTCATGGTAAATTCCTGTTTCCCTCCTAAATTTCCTCAGAAGATAAGTTTCTTAGCCCTTTGTGGGGTTTCTTTATCCCCTCCTTCCCATCTTATTCGCCATCATCCTTTTCCATATCTACTTCCTTTTTATGTTATATCAGTACAATCAAATTATACGTATTCTTTTTTATATCCACAAAAAAATAAATTTCAAGAGTTATTTTTTATTTATTCTTTGAGTTCATTCTTGAGATCAAATTTTTGAATTTTGGTTTTTTCTTCAAAAAAATAATTATTTGTTTATTAAGTCCATCTTCCCTGAAGAAATGCTGTTGCTGGGAGTTTATTTTTCACTCAAGTTCTTGTGCCTTTCGGAAATCATATTCCAGGCCCTTCTTTCCTTTAATGTGAGGCAGCCGATTTTGGGGATCCATTTAGCACCCGTATTTAAATGGTTTTTTTGGCGTTGTAAAATTTTTCCTTAATCTGATAGTTCTGAAATTTTGCCCAATATTCCTTGGGGTTTTTATTTTAGGTTTTTCAGAAGGTGTTGATGAATTCTTTTCAATGCCTATTTTACCTTCGATTCTATTAATCGGGCATTCTCTTTGATGATTTCTGAAAATAGATCTAGGCCTTTTTTTCATCATAGTTTTAAAAGTCCAAAATCCTAGATTATCTCTAGATCTATTTTCCAATTGTCTTTTTGCAAGTAGAAACCATGGTTTTTTGTTTGTCATTTTTTGTTTTTTTGACTGATTCCGTCTCAATGAATCATTAGTTTCAATTTGTTCAGTTCTAATTTTTAAAGAATTATTTTCTTCATTGCTTTTTTCTTTTCTGTTATGTCCAATTGAGTTTTTTGAATGTATTGTTTTGGTCTGTGGAATTTTTTCCATTTCACTAATTTTTTTTTTTTTTTAGTGAATTATTTTCTTTTCCAATTCACTGATCCTACTTTCTTGAGTGTTCTTGTCTTTTTCCAATTCACAACCCTACTTTTGTGAATTTTATTTTTCCAATTGTATTTTTGGGAAGTTGTTGCCTCTTTGGGTTTTTCCTTTCCCATTTACTTCTAACCTCTTTTGAGACTTTTAAGGTCTCTTTAGAGAGCATTTGGGAAAGGAGGGACATTATATTTTGCGTTTGAGGTCTCTTCAGTTTGCTGACCGTTTTTCTGCTAGAAGCTGTAATCTTTCTTTTCATTTTTTATTCATGTTTTAAAGCCTTTAGGAGGTCTCCTAGGCAAGGGGTTTACTTTGGCAAGAGGAAAGAGGTAAACTGATTTGGCCTGAGGTATGGGAGGTTTGAGGGTTTTCCTTCCCCAACAGGGGTTTGGTTACCGGCCGTTTATCAAACTGCTTAGTAGGGCTGAGGGGTTAGCGAGCCCGGCAGAGACTAAGGGATGAAAGGTCACTGCCCCCGGCCGGTCTGTGGGACTGTGAGTATTAGGCAGCCACCGCAGACCACAGACCGCAGACCGCAGACCCCAAACACCCCAAAACCGCCCGCCCAGAAGGTAAAAGCTCTTGGCCCCGTGAGCTCCCACTGCCCAGAGGGAGGTAACCCGGCCCCCTGCTGTGCAGGATCACAACTGCCCCGGAAAAGCCCACTGGGGTTGGGCTGCCCCGGGCGAATTGCCTTCACCCTCGGTTGAGACCTCCTTGGAACCAATTTTCCCTGTTCAGATCTCCCTGGCCCCGGAACCAACCTTTTTGAACTGCAATTTTCTTTGGGGAGTTGTTCATTTTTTCTTTACGAATTGTGGGTAAGACTATTTTTGAGGCTCATATAATATTGATAAAGAGGGAAGAGAAGAGCAAGTCAGGTGTCTTCTCCGCCATTGGCTCCCCTCCTGGGGATAATGTTTAAAAATTATCCCGGATGGGTTCTTAATGTTATTATAATAAAAAAATAAAAATAAAAATAAAAAATAAAAAAAGTTAAGACAAAAAAAAAAGAAAGTTGTGTTTAGTAGAACATGTCCTATAAATACTTGAAAAAATAATACTAGAATTTAGAGTTTAATCGGGGTTGGAAGCATAAAGTTCTGGTTTATCTTTATCACAATTAGAGGTGAATTGCTGGGAGAGGAGTGTGAAGGAGAGAGCAGGGAAAAAGCCTGAAGTCAGAATATTTTGTCATTTTAACTTTATTTTGGTATGAGGTGTGAGATGCAGGTTTATGCTGAGTTTCTACTCTATCATTTTCCAGTTTTCCCAGTATTTTTTTTTCAAATAGTGAATTATTATTCCAGAAGCTATATTTGGGGAGTTTATCATTTACTTGATTACTACAAGTTTTAATTATTGTGTCTTGTGGAGTTAATCCATTCTATTGACTGACTACTCTATTTCTTAGCTAGTTCCAAATGGTCTTGATGACTGTTGTTTTATAAATATATTTTCAGGTTTGGTACAGCCAAGACACCATTCTTTTTATTTTTTTTTCATTAATTCCCTTAATATTCTTGACTTTTTCTTCTTCCGAATGAATTTTGTTATTACTTTTTCTAGTTCTATAAAATATTTTTGGCAGTTTAACTGGTATGACACTGAACAAGTAGACCAATTTTTAGGGAGCATTGTCATTTTTATTATATTAGCACAGACTACTCATGAACAATTGTTTTTCCAGTTGTTTAGGTCTGACTTTATTTGTGTGAGAAATGTTTGTAATGTTCATATAGCTTTTGGTTTTGTCTTGGCAGGGAGATTCTCACATATTTTATTTTGTCTACAGTAGAAATTTTGCTTTCTATCTCTTGCTGATGGTCTTTGTCAGTAATATATAGAAATGCTGATAATTTATGTGGGTTTTTTTTCATATTCTGAAATTTTGCTAAGGCTGTGAATATTTTTCCAGTAGGTTTTGGATGATTTTCTAGGGTTCTTTAAGTCTATCATCACAATATATTAAAAAATGATCATTTTATTCTTCCATTGCCTATTCTACTTCTTTTAATTTCCTTTTCTTTTCTTATCGCCTAAGCTAACATTTCTAGTACAATGTTGAATAATAGTGGTGATAATGGGCATCCTTATTTCACCTCTGACATTATTGGGAATGTGGCCAGCTTTTCTTCATTACAAATAATGCTTGCTGTTGGTTTTTGATTGACACTTTATTATTTAAAGGAAAGCTCCATTTATCTTCATGCCTGCTTGTGTTTTTAATAGAAATAGGTGCTATATTGTGTCAGAAGCTTTTTCTGCATATGTTGAGATTATCATATGATTTTTATTGCTTTTGCTATTGATATGGTTGCTTATGTTAAAGGTTTTTGAATATTGAAGCAGCCCTGAATTCCTGATATAAAGTTTTATTATAATGTATTATCATGCTGAAAAATTATTATAATCCCTTTGCTAATAATTTTATTTAAAATTTTTGCATTAATATTAGTTATGGAGATTCTTCTATAATTTTCTTTCTTTGCCTTGGTTCTTTATGATTTTGGTATCAGTATGATATTTGTGTAATAGAAGGAGTTTGGCAGGACTCTTTCTTCATCTATTTCCCCAAATAATTTACTTAGTTTTGGAATTAATTGTTCTTTAAATGTTTGGTAGAATTCATTTGTGAATCCATCTGTCCTTGGAGATGTATCATTAAGGAGTTCGATAATGGCTTGTTCAATTTATTTTCCTAAAATGGGACTATTTAAGTAATATATTTCCTTTTCTGTTAATCTGGGCAATTTTTAGTTTTGTAACTGGTAATTCATTTTGACTAGATTGTCAGATTTGCTGCTATATAGTTGAGCAAAATAGCTCCTAATTATTTCTTTAATTTTTTTTCCAGTGGTGATAGTTCACCCTTTTCTTGTTTGATTTTGGTGATTTTTTTCCATTTTCTAATAAAATTATCCACAGGTTTATCTCTTTTGTCATTTTTTCCTAGTTTCAATTTTATTAATCTTCAAGTTTCAGAATATCTAATTTGATATATAATTGGAATTTTTAAATTTGTCCTTTTTTCTACCTTCTTTAGTTGCATGCCTAATTCATTGTTCTCTTTCTTTATTTTATCCATATAGCTATTTAGAAATATAAAATTTCTCCTAAGAATTGCTTTGGCTGCATCCTATTTTCTCATTATTGTCATTCTCTTGGATAAAATTATGGATTGTTTCTGCAATTTGTTGTTTGACTCATTCATTCTTTAGAATTAGACTATTTAATTTCCAAGTGGTTTTTAGTCTATCTTTCTGGACCTTTATTGAATATAGTTCTTATTGTGATGTGGTCTGAAAGGAAAGCATTTACTATTTCTGCCTTTTTGCATTTGACTGTGAGGTTTTTATGCCCTAATACAGGGTCAATTTCTGTGTAAGTGCCATGTATTGCTGTTCTGTCCCTATTAAGTTTTCTTCAGAGGCATGTCATATCTAGCTTTCTGGAATTCTATTATCCTCCCTTGTTTCTTTCTTGTTTATTTTATGGTTAGATTTGTCTGGTTCTGAAAAGGAAAAGTTGAATTTTCCCCTTGGTATAGTTTTGTTGGCTATTTCTACCTATAACTGCCTTAAAATCTTCTCTAGGAATTTGGCTGCTCTGCCACATGGTGCATATACATTTATTTAGTATTGTTATTACTTCATTGTTTATAGTACCATTTCTCAACATGTACTTTACTTCCTTATTTTTTAATAAGATCCATTTTTTTTACATTTGCTTTATCTGAAATTAAAATTACTACATTTGCCTTTTTTTTTTTTTTTTTTAATTCAGCTGAAGCATAGTTATTTATGGTCCAGTCTTTTATTTTTACTCAGTATGAATATAAAGGTATCACATGTATTTCTTGTAAACAACATATTGTAGGATTTTGTTTTTTTAAAATCCACTCTGCTATTTGTTTCTATTTTATTGGAGTGTTCATCCAATTCTCATTCAATAGAAAATAGAAACAAATAGCAAGAGTGGATTTAGAAAACAAAATCCTACATTAGTTTTTTAGTTGCCTGCCTAATTCATTGATCTCTTCTTCCTCTATTTTATTTATGCAGCTATTTAGAGATATAAAATGATCCCTAAGAACTGCTTTAGCTTCATCCCATAGGTTTTTTTTTAATATTGTCTCATTATTGTAAATTTCTTGGATGAAATTACAAATTGTTTCTGTGATTTGTTGTTAAACCCACTCATTCTTTAGAATTAGATTGTTTAATTTCCAGTTAGTGTCAAGCCTGTCTTTCCCTATTCTTTTATGGGATATTATTGTTATTGCATTTTGGTCTGAAAAAGAAGTATTTACTATTTCTAATTTTTTTTTCTGATTGTGAGGTTTTTATGCCCTTGCATCCAGAAAAAAAGGTCTAAGGAGACTGAATGTAAATCAACACATTCTATGTTCACTTCTTTTTTCTTTTCTTTTTTTAATGTCTCCTAGGGTTTTCCCTTTTGCAATGTCCATTAAAATTAAGTAAACGTACTACAATAAATAATTGTCTTTTTTGGATCTATTTTCCAGGTCCACTTTTTTTTCAATGAGATATTTCACATTTTATTCCATATTTAAAATTCTTTTTAGTTTGTTTGACTGATTCTTTCCATCTCACAGAGTCATTAGCTTTCATGTGCCCCATTCTAGTTTTTAATGTGTGATTTTTTTTAGTTATGTTTTTTTATTTTTCCCATTAGTTTTAGGCATTGTTTTTCTCCATGATTTTTTTTTCTTTAATTTGGCCAATTATGTAATGGGCTGAGGCTTGAGTTGATGTACTGAGGTCCCAAGCACCTGAGGCTAAATAGTAATTGGACTATATTAATATACATGCTTGGATAAAGAATGGCCGCTGCCCACTCTCTGTGCAAGTCTTGATGTGTTGTATAGAAAATGATGATTTTGGTGGGTAGAGGCAGAGGGAGACAGGAAGAGAGGCTGATAGAGATTGCTGCCTGGGTTCGGTTCTGGTAGCTCACGTGGCTTCTGGTCTAGCTAGCTTCTTGACTCAGCTGCTGACATTGCTATTGCCGATTCCCTTCTACCTAGGACCTTTCTTCATCTCTGCTAAGAATAAAGATTGATGATTTTCCCCTAACCTGAATTACTGACTCCAACTGATTTTAAAATATGTAGTCATCACAAATTATATATTGTTTTCTTCAGTCAATTTTTTGCTTCCTTTTCCAAGTGTTGACTTTTATTTTGCATACCTCTCATTTCTTTTCTTATTTTTCTTCTACCTCTCTTATTTGTTTTTTAAAATATTTTATAAGACTTTCAAGAAGCCTCTTTGGGCTTGAGACTAATTTATTTCTCCCTTTGAAAATTCCTCTATTAACATTTTTTCTTCATCTGAGTTAGTTCTTTGGCCATCCCCTTTCACCATAGTAGCTTTCTATGGTCAAGATTCTTTTCTGTTTCTTGCTTATTTTGTTTCCTTTTCTTTTGGCATTTCCTCTTTTTTCACTTTTATGATTGAACTAGTGGAGTTAATAGGCACTCTCCCAATCTCCCTATGCATTTCTGAACCTTGTTTTGAGCACATGGACCTCTTATATTTGCAGGATATACCTTCACCTGCTCTTTTCAGGAAACAGTCTGATTTTCCAAAGTTTGCCTTCTGAACTGGGACTGGAAACTGCCTCACTTATCTGCTCCTCTACTTAGCCAGGACTGAGAGTGTCAGTTTCTGATTTGTTGTGATTTAGATCCTCTCACTGACTTTCCCAGAGTCTTCCTGAGCTGGGCTGAACATCCCTTTTTTCCTAGTGAGACTGACATTTCTTTGAAGTTTTTACAGACTATTTCAACTGAAGAATGGTTTCATTCCACCTTCCTCTAATTTTTATGTGCCACTTTATATTCTGAACTGATGTTTCATCAATAGACAATTTTTCTTAATATTTTATGAAAACAACTGGAGACATCAAATTTAGAAAACATTTTAAAGAACAGATTTTTTTTAATGCTATTGAATAATTAAATTAATCACTCTAGATACTTTCCACAATAGAATTATCCTGTTCTTGGCCAGTCATTCAGCCTGGAGAATCAGAAGTCAATTTAAATTGCTTTTAAGTGATGCTTAAGAATGCAGATGCAGACTCAATACCCTTTTAGAATATGATATACTCAAATCTATTCTGATTTAGAATTTTATCTGAAATAATTTTATTACCTTTTTTTTTCCTGGAGTTTGAACATTTGGGAACATTTGAAAGAGGAAAGAAAATGTCACTACAAAGAGAGAAAACTGCAATACCTACAACAATAACAAATTGTTGATAAATTATTTACTGTCAATTTTGAGTCTCACAATAATTGTGTAAAATGTGCTCTGCAAACATTGATGTATCCATCTGACAGGTGAGTCTGCAAGGTAGGAAAACAAAGTAACTCATATTAGTTACAAAAGTTAGCAATGATTCTGAACCTAAGATTTCTGACTTCATAATCAATTAGTCAATTAATCAATAAATAGATATTTGTCTATTGATATCTTGAGCCAGAACTTATCATTAAGGAACAGAAAAATTAAAATGTATTGATAAAGTACATGGCTGAAATGCTTCCAAAGTTAGTGTAACCATTTATTTATCTGTTATATGTCTTCCCCATATGACAATGTAATTACAGTTTTGTTTTCAAGTCTTTCAGTATAATTTCTTCTCTCCATCTCTTCATAGATAAAATACTAGACTACCTATGATAATTTTACTCATCACTTCTGAGCAACATTTGTTTTTTCATTTGTAAAAAATAAGAAAGACTACTTTCCAGTCCCTTAAGGTATTTAAAATTGTCCTGTCCCTTCTTTATCCTTTCTAACTCTCCCTTTAAAATGTACCATTCTAGAAGGAAATATCTATTTTATGTTTATGGTTTTAGCCTCAGCACCTACTTAGAATACTTGGCACATAATAAAGTGTTCAGTAATTGTTCAATGACTGTTGATTCTTTTCCTTTCATTAAAATTCACATTATCAAGTGATTTCCAAAGTAGAAAACATTCTTAACCTAATGATCTTTCTTAATTAGTAGCTATTTGGTCAATCTGACCTCAAATAATTCCCAGCTATATACCTCCGAGCAAGTTGCTTAACTATTCCTCTCAGTTTCCTCATCTGTAAAATTAAATAAAGAAAAAAAATTCTAAGTATGAAGAACACCTCAAAAGTCATTACGAAGTGTCAGATGGTCTAGAACAGCAAAAATCACAACTACCTGTTTTGTTTCTATTGTCTAAATTTTACCTTTCATTCTGAAATCCTGACCAACTGGTTCTGATTGTATTTTCTCCTCGAAATGATTGTCTAAATATCATCATGCAGTAATTAACCTGTCAAGTATTCATTTCTATATTCACTAAGTTTTATACTAGTGTAAGATAATCTGACTTTATGTTCCTCCCAATGTTTCTTTGAGTAATTGCTTTGCATATGATCTGCTAGATTCTTTAACTGTTTCTGTTTGTAAATTAGCTCTTTAGATATAGTATAGATCTATAGCACTTTGTACTAAAATAGAACTAAAATCTGACACATTCATTTTTTAATGTGTCCGCTAGATTTTACATATAATAAATCTTTATTTTCTTTACAGAAATTTCCATTCATTGGTATTACTTTTGTTAGTTGAGTAAAACAAAAGAATATTAATACTTAATCTTCATGACAATGTGTTAAATATTTGAAGACAGAAATGTGAATGGCATAACAATATAGACAGGGTGTCCTGTAACTGATTGAATGATCAAAAGTAAATATTAGGAATCAATATTCCTATTAGGTTAACCTTGTGTAAGTCATCCCATGCTATTTTATCTCTTTTGACATAGTTTCCTCTGTCATCCTTACTTTATCATTTATTTTCCACCTTTCCAAGTCTAATACTTTATTCTATAATGCCTACAAACATTCTGTATGTCTGTACTATCCTGGGGAAAAAGTCTTTCTTGATATTTCCATGTTTACTAATTATAATCATGCATGTCTTAGGCCCTTTCTGTCTAAATACTTTGCAAAAGGCATTTATCATAACTTTCTTTATTTTCTTTTCTCACTCTCTAAAGCAATCTTGCTTCCAATCTCATCATTCCATTAAAATTGTTTTCTCCAAAATTACCAATGATCTGTCAGTATCCTAGATCTCTTGCCAAATTCAATAACCATTTCTTTACTTTCTTGCAGCTTGTTGATTGACTTCTGTACTCTGAAACTCTTTTTTCTCTACTTTTGTTTTGTTGTTGTTGTTGGTGTTGGTTTGCTTGTTTCTTTATTTGTTTTTTGACACCATTTTCTCCTGGTTCTCATCCTAACTATATGATTGCTACATGTGTTCTTTGCTGAAAGCTCATCTATATTGTAACCTCTAAGTATTAGTGTCAAACACTATTCTGCTCTGGGCCTTTTGGTCTTCTCACTCTATATTATACCATTTAATGATCTCTTAACCTTTGACATATTTAAATTACCATTTCTCTTCTAAAGCTTCTCAGCATAAGTATTCTCCCCTAACCTCTCAGTAGATGTTCCATCTCATATCTCCATCTGCCTTTCAGACATTTGGATGTATATTAGATACTTTAAAATAAACATTTTGAAAAGAAAATTCAAAATATTTGCCCCTAAAACTTCTCCCCCATTCTACCTTACACATTACTATAGAGAGTAAAATATCCTCTACACTATTCTCACTTATAACTTTGGAACGATCCTTGGTTCCTTATTATCTCTCACTGCCCATATCCAAGGAGTTACCAAGTCCTATTTAATTTGACTTGCACTACATCTCTCTAATATGCCTCTTTTTCTCCTTTACAATACCAATCATAAGTCAGGTCTTCATCACCTCTTGCTTGGACTATTGCAATAGCCTTCTGATTCAGCCTCCAGTCTCATTAATTCAAATTTTGATGCAAATATTTGTTAGCTGTGTAATCCAGGATACATCCATTACCCTGTCTCAGACTTAGTTTTTTCACCTGTTAAGTGAGAATAATTATAATGCCTACCTCAAAAGATTTTTGTGAGGATCAAATTAGGCAAATAGTCTATGTATTCTCCCCCAAAAAGTACTAATTAATACTTTATTACTATTATCACCTCAAATAAGCATTGATGCTCAAAATTGTACAACCTTAAATAATTCCCAAAGAAATTGATAATCATTGGGTTGGGGAGGGAAGGATCTATAGCACAGATCAAGACTTTTCTCATGGGCAATCTGAAAAATAACTGGCCAAAAAAACAATTGCTCTTTTCCAGCATCTTAAAGTAATAATTTAAAGCACTTTATTTTTTACATATGATTATGAATGTTGGAAATTAATGAACAATATTTCTATGAATATAGATAGATATTGTAAAAGAAATATTTGCATCATAAATTTGAACTTTTCTAAATGCTATTTTTTCAGGGATCCATTTAATCCTATTTAAATACATACATCTTATTCCACTTAATGTACTGAAAAATTATGGAGAGGTGGACATACTGCCAAAATAAAGACTGGAACAGCCAGAATCACTTGATTGCTAAAGTTAGTTACAATGAAAGAAATCATTATCCTAAGTTGGAAATAGGAAATTGGTTACCGGATTACTCTCAGTGATGGAGAAGGCTAGTGGTTTAATTGAGGTTGAAACTGATGGATTAGACAAAAATCTAAACAGTATATTTTCCAGTTCATCTATAATTGGCAAATCTGTTATTCATGTTTTAGTCTGACTTTTTGATGGGTTAATAACATCCTTAATTAGATTAGTTTCAATGTTCATAGAAGAGATCGGGAAAGAATGAATGCTCCTAAACAAAATTATGATAGACAGTAGTCAAATGTACCATTCTTTTGATCCTAGAATTATCTGTTTTGTCTTGTTGCTATTTTTGTTATTTTGTGATTATCTTTATCTTCCCTACATCACATCAAAAATAATCCACATTTTGTCATGTTTTATTCTCTGAGACCCATCTCATTTTTATTTAAACAGCCTTTATTCTAGCCCTCATCATTCATTGAGCAGTACCTCTACATTATAACTACTATAAAACTCTACTTATATTTCCTCAGACTACAAAGATGTAAGTGCAGTAGAACCATGAGAGGTAGTCGCTGATAGCACAGACCTCAAGGAAATGCAATCTTTAGCAAAACTTCCTAAGACAAATCATAATTTTGCTTATATTTATTGCTTTGGTCTGGTATTCTGAATTTTTTCCCAATCTTTGTTTAATTTTGTTTTGTTAAGCAAGAAAATCTGCCTTTATGCAATTCAGAAAAATTTTCATTCTCTTGTACTTCATCTTGTAGTATCTGTACTTATCCCAGTTTGTTTAATTCATTTAGATGCTAATAATTTTCTTCTAATCATTGAGAAAAGTCTGCCCTATCCTACAATATACAGACAAATTGATAAATTTATCTAAAGTTTCAAAAGAAAAAAAAATCCATCTAAACAGACACATTATAGAATATTTGTGACAAAATTATTCCTTTACTAAAAAATTTAGCGGGAAGAGTGGATGAAAGCGAATCTTTATGGCAATATTTAGATCAGAATTCTGTTGAAATGGTTGTATTCTACAGGTTATTTCAGGAAGCAAATGGTTAATTTTAAAACAACTTGTAATTATTTTCTTTGTCTACTTTAAGGTGATTTCTTCAAGTTCTTTTTTGGGACATCTTGAATATGTAAAAGACAAGTCTACACATTTATATTCATAAAACAAAAATTAGACATCTTGAGATGAACACTTTGTTCAGTGCTGATAAAGATTTTGAGATTCTCAGTTCATTTACTATTTGAAATAAGTTGAAGCATACATACATATTTCATGTGCATACATACAAACTATGTACACATGATTCTATTGATAGTTTCACATATACATACATGTATGGATGTGTGTTTCCATCAACTTTAATATTTGTACATATCCACAAATACACAGCCTCTAATATGCATATATAAGTACATATCTATATTTTTGTGCAATACATTATATAATTTTATGGGCAATTTCAAAGAATGCTCTTAAGTAAATTTTATTCTAATTACAGAAAAAATGTTTAATATAAGCCATGTTATTTACTTTCTGTAATGAAGAATATAAATCCATTTGCTTTTTTAAAAATTTTATACCATACAAAAATAAATTTCTATGAAATGTGAGATTTTGATAGCTTATGCTGCCAGAAAGAAAGCCCATGTAAATCCATAAATGTGGATTTTAAAAAGCTAAAGCTAACTAGTTGGATTAAGCTCTTTGGTACCCAAGGGGGTCTGGAAATTCTAAATCAGCCACAGCAGCATTTTTTAAAATGTGTATTATTTCAAAAATATGTTGTTTTCAGTAAGACAGAGAAGAAGAAAAATTTTGAATATGATGGAAATTAGGGGATCTGAGAGAGATGTAATGTGGTTACTACAGATGAAAGGCTAGTTAACCAACTTTTTGTTTTGCTTTTGTGGTTGAGGCATGGGGCATCAACAATTTGAGATTTAAATGACTTTTCATACAACCATTTTAACCTGAAACCAAGGTTTGGACTTGTGAGTAAAATAACAAAAGGTTTAATTTTTCAAAATGACAAGGGCATTAAGTCTCTCTGCAAAGAAAACTACTAAACCTACATGAACTAAGAGTGACTCAGAAAGTAAGATTTAGAGGCTGAAGCTACTCTCTGGAAAATCTGGGTGGAATAAGGTCTGGGAAGGGAAAATCAAAAGAGACAAATATGGACTATAGATATGAACTCATAAATAGTATGCTTTTCAAGGTGGAAAAACAGTTTTGAAATAATTAGATCTACCTCACAATAATTCCATTTTTATCATTGAGAAAACTCAGACTCCAAAATTTGAAGTGAATTCCCAAAGGCCACATACTTAGTAATAAATAATAGAACAAGAAATAAGACATGTCTCTTTAAATTCTAGAAATGTTAGACACACACACAAACACACATACACATATATTTATATATTTTCAACATATATATGTGTGTGTGTTTTACATATATACACATGTATCTATGCATATGCATATAAATATATATAAAATCTTAGATAGTGAGACAATATAATGAACTTGAGCTCTTCTTTGTTATACAAACCAAATAACAAAGCTTGATAATTATTAAAGATTTTACCTGTCACATAAAAGTCTTTTAAAAAGAACTGACTTAATTAGCATGACTAATAACACACATTATTGTTCTAATTATTTTAACATGAACACAAACATACTGATTCCAGAGAAGCAAATACTTCAATATAAATGTCCTCCTTAAATTGAATGAATACAAATTCAAGACCATGAACTAGTTCTTATATGTTTATATAGATGTAGATAAATAGGAGATCTATATCTAGCTATATATTACAAAGTTCATTTGTATACACTTCAAAATTTTAACTTTGGATTTCTTAAAAACATAACAAGTTCTCAGTTTAACAATTATCCTGTCAATTTACATACAATTTTCATTATAAATGTTGTCCTTACAACTTATTATTATAATTTTACAATGCCACAGTAACTCATGTGAAATAAACTTTTACCATTTTACTATTAATTTACTCTCCCAATTGGTCTTGGGATATCAGTTTTGTGGAAATGGATTAAGTGTCAGAAATTGTAAGAATGAATTTATTATGATGTTTAAATACCTATTACACATTCATAGGTGGGAAGACTTTAGGCAAGAAATAAAGATAGAAATTGTGATTGTTTAAATGAAACTTGTCTTTTTTCTTTCATTTCTTAGATAAAATAAAATCTCCAAAGTAAATTGCTTTCCTAACATTTTATATATTGAATCTATACAATTAATTAAGGTCTTTGAGGGACATAATTTCTCTTCTTTAAATAGGTAATAATATTTATTTTTCCCCAAGGGCATTTTTGGATCTGGAATTTAATTCAATGAAACAGAGACTGTTAAGTTAAAGAAAAATAAGGGTGGCCAGCCATAGGAAAGAGACAAAACAAGGCTTTCCTATTAAGTAGATAACCTGGGATTATCCTACTGATTATTCATGTGACATTGGGTAGAATTCAAGAGGCCCTGAATTTAAAAGTGAAAAATTTGTGATCCAGAAAAATCACATTTCCCCAAGTCACAAAAGTATGTATTAGAGACAGGATGTAAATTCAGGTTCTCCAACACCAAAACCTGTATTCTTTAATTTCAACACACTGCTTAAAAAAGACGAGTACAGATTAATTTCTTCTACATCTGTGAAACAGATGTTATGATTATTGTCATTTACAAATGAAAAAATGGAAAGAGAGATTAAAGCACTCATTGAGGTTCACCCAACTGGCAATACCAAGGTATATATGATGTTTCAACCCAATTTTTCCTTACTCTAATCCAGAGATCTGTCTATTGTACCATCTATCAACTATCTACTATTTCCTATTCCTCCACTTTCTCTAAAATCCCTTCTCAGTCAATATTGGACTTGATTATTGTTTGACATATTTGACAATCTCTTCTCCCTTCCTATCACCAACTGTTAATTCAGGTGAACTAACATTTCTTCTACCCATAGCATATGTAATTAGTCAATAATAGATTATGAAGAGAGAAAAATAAAAAGAAGATAGAGTAGACTGGGCTACGAATAGTAAGGTTAATAGACTGGTAGCATAGGACTAGACTGAAGAATACAGATTCTAGAGATGCTAAAAATATGTTTAGGAATAGTGAAACATAAGGAGAGATCCAATAAGGATAGTAAACCCTAATGTGCCATAGACATAACAAAAGTATCTTTCAGTTGACAAGGGTCAAAGGATTGAAAGCCCTCTGTAACAGACAGAAAATGTAAATGTAAGAAAATGTTAATATGATTAGTGATGTATTAGATGTTTTTTGATTGTCCTTTGTTTTCAAAGAAGATAATGACATCATGGGTGATATCTTACTTTAAGCACAAATTGGATTTAAGTTAAAACAGAATTGCATGAAATCTCGGCTTCACTATTTCTTCCTGAGTCACTGAAGTCCAGTGGCAGAACAAAAATCAATGACCTAGATTTTTATATCTTTGACACTAGACCAAGCTCTATGCACTTGTCAGAGCCTGCTTCAGCTGCCTTCAAGTCTGTTGGAACCAATTATTCTCATTTGCTTATTTTGCAGGGGAAAATTTTCATGCATATGAGGTAGACTAATTCACTAACTGGTTTGAGACCTTTAGGTAACCCTTAACTTGGTTTAGCCTATCTCTTGAGATATTTTACTAGGTTGTTGCCCCTGTGTTTGCTACAGTTTCTTGGAGATACAGATGGCAATTGGGAAAATCAGGTGCCCATCAAAAATAAATAAGAAGCCCTAAAAGGGTTTGGCAAGCCCTGATGCCAGAGATATACCTCCTGAAGACCAAAAACATAAAGATTCATATTTTCAGAGAGACAGAAACAAGATGGCAGAGAGAAGCCAGGTAGTTGCCTAAGCTCTCCCAATTTCCATGGAAAAGAACAAATCAAGACTTTAAACAGATATGATGGTATATTTAGAGAACCCCATAGAATCAGCTAAAAAGCTATTAGAAATAACGCACAACTTTTAGAGAACCCCATAGAATCAGCTAAAATAGATTAGCTGATTATTTGAAATAATGCACAACTTTAGCAAAGTTGTAGGATACATAATAAATGCACATAAATCATCAGCATTCTTATACATCACTAACAAAATCCAATAACAAGAGATACAAAAAGAAATTCCATTCAAAATAACTGTTAATAATATAAAATATTTGGGAATTTATCTGCGAAGGGACGTCAGGAACTATACAAGCAAAACTCACTTTCCACACAAATAAAGTCAAGAATATGCAATTGGGAAAAAAATCAAGTGCTTGTGGATAGGTTGAGCAAATATAATAAAGATGACAATACTCCCTATACTAATCGATTTGTTTAGTGCTATACCAATGAAACTCCCAAGAAAATATTTTAGTGAACTAGAAAAAAACAACAAAATTCATCTAGAAGAACAAAAGGTTAAGAATTTCGAAGGAATTAATTAAGAGAAAAGCAAATGAAGGCAGCCTAGCTGTACCCAATCTAAAACCATATTATAAGGCAGTGGTCATCAAAGCTGTTATGGGCCAGAAATCTATACTATAAACAAGGATTCTTACAAGGTGTTAAGTCAGTTGAATTGATAAGACAATGGTTATCTAGTTTAGCATGGTGATTGATAGTTATCTAGTTTAGCATGGTGATTGATAGTTCTGTAGTTCAGTATGACTGATTCAATCTTTCAACAAATAATAGTTCCTTAGTGATATAATTACTGAATTATACTCAATATAAGCTAGGACAAACTCAGTCAGAGAGATTAATTTCATCTCCCACTTTTGTGCGGGCTGGAGGCTGGAGCACAAGCTCTTGTACTGAGACAGACTTGAAGACAGAGCCCATCATGGTGGTCCTCCTTCCTCCTCCACAGAAACCAAGACACATTCCAGAGGACCTCCAGAAAGCTGACCCGGGCCCCAGGCAAGGAAACTAGATTTTGAAAGAGATAATAAAGAATTTGGACTTTAACACCTGTCTATTCTCATGGTGATTAATCTTGACTAGGGAGAAGTAGTAAGAGAAGCAAAAATGTACAAAAGAAAAGTCATAAGGAAAATATGCCAGTAGTGTTGGCCTTGGAAGTCATATTTAAAATATCTGAAGAATAAGTAGAATCTGATTCTGTAATGGTTGATAGACTACTCTTTTGATGTTTCACAGTTAACCACTGGTGGACCCACAACTGTCAGGGGAAGAAATGTGAGAGCATTCATCAAAACTTGTGAAGAATTATGGTCAGTTCAGAGCTTAATACATTTTTTCTGTATCATGGAACACTTTGGCAGTCTTATAAATTCTATGGATTCCTGAAAATAATGTTTTCAAATGCATACAATTAAACATGAAAGGTCATGAAAATATATTAGGTTGAAACATAGTAATTATAAACATCTATATGTCTGTATACACACACTTGCTCAAACACATTAATACACATATGCATATACATATGCACCAGAAAATTATGTACTTGACTTAGAATAAGAAAGATCAAAGTTAAAATCTGGTCTGAGAAATTACCTAGGTGCCTTAGCCAAGTCTGTTTACTTCAGGTTTCTCATCTGTAAAATAAGGATAATGTTAGCACCTGCCTCAGATCAAAAGAGATAATTATAAAGAATTTAGCACTTGTCTGGAAAATAGTAAGCATAATATAAAGGTTAGCTATTATTATTCATTTCTGTTAGTAGTAGTGCTATTATTATACACATATACAAAAACAAATTTTATGCATCCAGGTTAAAAAACCCTGGCCTGATGGAAAGAATATCAGGAAATCTGAGATCTGGTTTCAACTCTGCAGCTAGTTAATTTCATAACATTTGACAATTTCCTAAAGATATCTAGTTCATTTTCTTGTCTACAAAATGCTTTATCAAATGACTCAAAGATTTCTCCCAATTCTAAAATGCTCTGAGTTACTTGTCCAGAGAAAAAATTAAGAGACAGTAAGGCACAAATGTCTCTCAGATCTCCCTTCAATACTTTTTTTCCTGTTTCCAAAACTGTATGTCTATTTGATGAAATACATTGATATCACTAGCACCATCTTATCAAACCTATATGATTTATAAATTTCAAATATCTCTAGAGAGTTTTTATAGTTGCATAAACGAAGTCTACACCCAGAAAGAAACATTATCTGAAAATCAAAGTCTAATATTATTTTAACTAAAATCTACAACTCTTTCTTTTACAATAGACAAAACTACCACATGACTTCATCATTGGTAATGTTCCCTACAGAAACATATGGATGTGCAGTTAAATTATTCCTTATGAGACACATTGAATATAAGTGGAAGCATCTCGTAGCTTACAATAGAATGGACATGACCTACATTACATTTTGTTTCACAAAAAATGAAAGGTTAATGTAGATGATTGATTATAAGAATTTTTAATAATGCTCTCAAAGTAAGAGGTCACTGTGCTCTCCTATTTAAAGGAAGAATACATTATCTTATCTGGGAATGCTTGGAATTTTGAAATTAAACTAGTTACTGTTCTAATATACAGGCTCTATTCTCTGACCTGGAAGTTGGATTCTGCATTGTTATAAACCTTGCCTAGAATTATGAAAGGGTAAGAAAATTAGCCCCATCCCCTATTCTCAATTAGGAACATTGAACAGAGTAGTATTGTTCATTGATCTCTTTAACTCTTATTAGGGCCTTGTTATATATGCCCTATTGAACTGGGATGAATGAATTTAGTTGATCATATGCAGATTGTTGTTGACATAGAGGACGCAATTAATTTGTAGAACAAGGAAATTGACATAGGCCAGTTAATGTGGCCACTTTACTCACTGGGACTTAGACTCAGCTCAGATAGGTGATGAATATACACAAGTCCAGATTGTAGTTCCAAAGGAATTCTACCAAGCTCAGCTTCTGTTTAAATTCCCTGAACAACTCATGATCAGAACATTCACTATTAGCTGATTTGTCCTGGACTGAGAAAATATTATCTGCTTTTCCTTTTCCCTGAAATGGAAAATTGATGTGCTTTTATCTAGCCCAGTATAAACCTACACTACTCCCTAACATCTGTAGATCATCTAGAACCAGCTTTGTTGGCTGATATTTGGCTATTTACAGAGCTGACTTTGCTTTTCAAGACTAGAGTAAGGATCCGCAATGTTAGTAAGTACATATATATATATATATATATATATATATGAAGCAGGTATGGAAGTCATTATTTTTGTTGTTGTTGGTGGTGGTATGTTGTTTTAATTGTAAAAGAAACAGTAGTGCATTTTAAATAAAGTTAATAAAAAGTTTTTTTTTTATTTTTTATTTTTGATTAGTTGTTTTATTTTGTTTTGGGTACTGCAAACAATTTTTCCCTGTTTTGTATCATTGTTTGTTTCTCTAGTGATTTATATGCTCTTAATCAAATAACTATATAATCAGTATAATGTCAATCTCTGTTTCTTAAGTTCTGTAAACCAATAATTCTAAATAGTATAAAGTTAAACTATGTGTACCCCAAAGTACATTTTTCCAAATATGAAGAAAGTTATTTCAAATATAGTTTCCAAATGACCCTCTTCTCACTACTTCCAAATTAATTAGATGTTCAATAAATGTGTTACACAAAAAGGTTAAATGTAATGAATTTTGACATAGACTATTATAACTTTGGCATTTCACATATTATTCTGAAATCTAAAACGTCCTTTATTTCTACATTCTCATATAACTTGTTCCAAAGTTAGAAATTTTATATGTATTTGTGTGTGATTTTATGGCTCAGTTAGCTTGAAATGATCCTATTTCTTAAGTTATATAAAGGTTGTTCTCTTTATAAAAATCAGTTTAAACTTTTTATTGATTTTTATAGTACAAAATTTGTAAGTCAGAAGTGTGAAATATATTCAGCAATTCTGATGGAGCTGAGAGAATAGAAATCACTCCCATAATATTTTTTGGCTAGGATTCTTTTCTGTACATGTTTTCCCAATCATTTCTGAAATGCAATGAACTTCTTAGGTGATATGGCATATGACTATTTGGACCCAATACTGCTGGCATTATTCCTAGAATTTAATAAATCTACATAGTGCTAAACACAGGCCAGAATTCTAGCTGATGGGTTGTTTCCACTTTCCCCTTCTGATTATTCATACAATAGATGGGCAGTATGCATACTAACCCCTAGCATTACTGTTTTATTATATAGGTCTTCCCATAGGTAGTTGACTGCAGGTGTTTCCCAGGCAGGTGTTTGCCTGTAGGAAATCCCTGAAATCCAATGCAAATCACAGTGGTTCCCCTAGTAGCAAAAAAAAAAAAATAACCTGCAGGAACTTTTCTGGGAAAGATATGCTTTAGGACATCTGTACTATAAATGCAAATTAAATATCATATTTTCAAAATATAAATCTTCACTGCAAGTAGTTCCTCCTGTATACTAACAAAGTATTCTCTTGAGTAAAGGTTGCAGAATCATATTTCTCAAATTGAGGGAGTTTATAGCCTCAGAGAAATGATTGGATAGATAGGAGTGAGGAGAAAAGACATGACTAAGTTTATTTCATGAATAAGAACTAGCTTCTGAGGTCACTTCCCAGTCTAGGCCTATTATTTTATGGTTCTATGAACTGCACAGTTATTGAACATGATAGATTCTGTAGTAGTTTTCCTACTTCAAACACTGTAAATTGGATGTCAGAGAATGGTTCAATTTTTTTTTTTCTAATGTCATTGATTCAAGCTCCCATTCATAAGTGTTATCCACAACATTAATGATTGGTGTTACTATCATTTATTCACTCATTGATTAAGATCCAAGTACCATGTCACTAATTAACATCAATTTGATTTTATAAACATTTTATAAACTCCAAATGGAGTCATGAAAAGTTGGATACAGTTAAAACAACTGAATAACAATATTTCAAAAATTATGCATGTTACAAGTGCACAGAGTATACAACTACCTTTTTTAAAAATAGCTAATATTTTTACTGTGTCAGGCAAAGCTAATACTTTAGAATTATCTCATTTGATTCTCACAAAATACTTAGGAAATAGATTTTTATCATTATTCTCACTTTACTTGCCTGGAGTCACACAACTAGTGATTGTTTCCTATTGAATTTGTACTCAGTGTTCCTGGTCTGAGACCCAACATCTAAACATCGGTACCATATAGCTGGAAACGCAACCAGGAGATACTCTTAAGATTTGAGATAGAGGTTTAAGCAATAGGCCATATCTACGAAGCATCTCCTTGATCTCTTCATTTTATCAGCTCCGTATTTTCCCCCTTCATTTAGTTCTTCCTTGAATTCCTACTAAATCACAATTTATCAAAATTCTCTACTCTTCAGTCTCATAGAATTACAGCCTCTCACAAGGTAAAGAAACACCAAATGATTACTATTTCTCATAGAAACTAAAGCACATTTTACCAAAGCAAAATTAACCTCTAAGTAATATAGGATTAGAGATGGTTTTAGAGTCTAAACATTCCAATGCTCTTCACTAAGTCTTCTGTTTATAGTTTTCCTCAAACATGCATAAAAACATATTTGTATATCTTCTCCCCAATATATATGCTCCCAGGCATATATATTCCCTTAGCCTATCACATATATTTACCAATATTTGGCTGCTTATCAATTGAGCACTATATGAAATCTTATCCACCTCCTAAGAAATTAAATAGCTCAATAATACTTGGAAAAAAGACAGTATTCTGATGTGTCATAATTGTCCCCAACAGAATCCTAGTTACCATGCTCAAATGTCATAAAGGTGTCTACTTGTCTATTCCCTATTGTTTCCACAACCAACAAATCGTGCTTCACATCCTATCTTCTTTCACTTTTCCATCTGATTTATAACCATTTTTTCTCCACACCTAGAATTCTAACCTCAAAACTCAATATATTGAATACTCTCATACTACTCCATTTCAGTAAACTAGTCATGTCCACATCTTACATCTTGATAGAGTAGTGATCGGGATACCTAGTTGAATCAAAAGAAGAAATTCTCTGTCTTATGATGAATTTCTTTAAAAAATTATGATTAAAAGAGGGATACAAGCTCAGTCTTATCATTTTAAATATTTCTACTATATTTCAAGATTTTTCATAACTAAGTTGGTCTTAATGTTATCTAAATATTTTTCTTTCTCTTCTCCTTTTTGGCTTTGATTAAAGCTTAATGGAAAATGATGGAGATAAACAACAGGGACCTCTGCTCTCTGATAAAAGCCCACATAAGCCTTGCAGTTAATATCTATTATGTGCAGTAGCCCTATGAAGAAGGAATAAAACATATTGCTACTATATCCATTTTATAAATAACAAAATTGGGACTTAAAAGTTGAATCACACAGCATATAAATGGTAGAGATGTTCCTAGAACTCAAGTCTTCTGACCCTAAAGGCAGTGCAAATTGCAATAATCATGTTGCCATTATACATAATGAGAAAATGCTGAGAAATCAGTGTGAAATTCAAAGAAAAATATAATAAGTCCAATTTTCTAAATAGCAGGATAGAAGCCTGATTCAAATATACTTTCTGAAGGAAAATCTACACATAGTGCAAAGGGTTGAGATGCTTTGACTGGTTACTGCATGGAAACTCACCTAACCCAATACATCTTACTGTTTCTACAATAGACATTCACATCCATTCTTTCACTTTTCCATCTGATTTATAAACTTCTTTCTCCACACCTAGAATTCTGATTTCCAGATTAGATATATTGAATACTCTAATATTTACTAGAAGTAATAGCCTCAGAAGTTTATTTTTATCTATCTATCTATCTATTTATTTATTGTTAGCAATGATTCTGGAGAACTGTTTGAATAAATTGTAATTATTTTGTTCATTTATGTCCATGGTGATGATAAGGGAGAGTGTATTTGTTGTTTTCTTTTTACCTACCTAATCATTTTTTTCAATTGATTAGCACCCTGAATGTTATTAATATTTTCACTCCATTATCTTATTAGCCCTTTGTTTTGCCAGGTTGCTTTTCTTATCATTTCTTGCCAATTTCTTTTCCCTCTTTTTCCTCTCTCTTACAGTTGTCATTGAGCACTGGCCTTATTATTTCATCTTGAATCCTCATAGCACCTTAAATGTTTCCAAACATTGTTCCCCAGAGGCAACATCTATTTCTCTGTTTTAAAAACGTCTGTTTTTATCTGTTGGCTATCTCTCTTGTCTATCTGATTCTGCTTTCTGGCTCTCTCTGCATTTCTCTGTGTATCTGTCTGTCTTTCTGAGTGTCTCTCACTGTCCATGTCTCTATGTGTCTATTTATATCTGTGTCTCTGTGTTCACATCTCCCTGCATCTGTATCTCTCCGTCTCTGTTCTGTCTTTTTCTGTGGGTTTCTGTATATCTCTCTGATACATAAGTATAAGGATCACCAATTAACAATGATATATGTCAGCAATGTTAACAAAAGGAAAAACATTAACTAGAATTTTGTGTACTGAAGGAGCAGTGCAGAAAACACCCAACAGGGACATACGCGAAAGAAAACAAACTATATAATTATAAGAATACAATTCAATGGTGTCTGGAATACCTAGCTCATACAGGCAATATCAGTAAGCCAACAGTAAAGCCTTTGAAGTTCATATTGATAAGCATAAGACCTAATTTCCTGGTATGATGACATAGAAAAGACACAGCATCTCTAGCCAAGTCCTTATTTGTACACTATTCTTAAATCAAAAGAAAAAGTTGAAGCTTATGGTTCAAAAAGTCTTCATGTTCTTTAGACAATATTTCTTCATTGTTCACTACTGGAACTTTTATGAGCACAAAGTCATAATTATTGTTGGGTTTTATGATATTTTTGCAGATATCACATAATTAGGCATAACCATAATGATCATTTTTCAGTTCAACCTAATATGCAACATATTACTGTTTATTAGAGTTCAAAAATTTGAGAAGTCTAATATACTCTTCAAGAATCACATGTTTTGTTTCTAAACATTTTTTGCACATAATATTTTTCCAATTCATTTAAAATAATGTTTAAAATTCAGCTTTATAAATTTTTTCTCCTTTCCTCTATCTTCTCCCAAAGGCAGCATGCAAGTGGATATAGATTATACAATACAGTGATTTTAAACATGTTCACATTAGTCAAGTTGTAAAAGAAAAATTAGAAAGAGAAAAATACATGAGGAAGAAAAACAAAAGTAAGACTATATAGTTCTTTCCCTGGAGGTGGATAGCATTTTCCATATAACATCTTTAGGAAATGTCTTAGATCATTGCATTGCTGAGCACAACTAAGTCTATTATATTTGATCAGTGTACAATGTTGCTTTACTTGTATACAATGTTTTGTTGATTCTATTCTCTTCCCCCAGCATCAGTTTTTTTCTGAACTCTATAGGCTCATCATTTCTTACAGAACAATAGAAAAATAGTATTTCATTATATTCATATCCCACAATCTGTTCATCCATTCCCCAGGTGATGGGCATCCTCTCAATTTACAATTCATCACTACTACAAAATGAAATGTTTCACATATTTTTGTACATGTGAGTTCTTTTCCCTTGTTATGATTTCATTGGAATATTATTAGCGATGTTATTGGGTCAAAGGGTATTGATGAGATAATCACATATTTCATAGGACAGTGAATATTTCTTTTTGTAAAAGTTCAGAATATCCTCACAGTGACTACCAATGGTACAACAGACTCTTTAGATTTTTCCAATTAGAGGTAAAAAAAAAAATTAAACAATTTTGAGATTCAAATTTTTTTTCTACTTTTTTTTCTCTGACTCCAATGAGAAGAGAACACATTTGATATACATTAAAAGTGTGCAGGCATGCAAAACAAATTTACATATTAGTCTTGTTCTGAAAGAAATTAAAGACCAATAAAAAAGAAGAATGGCAAAAGAAAGTTTGTTTCAATCAGCATTCAGACTCCATCAGTTATTTCTCTGAAATTTGGAAAGCAATTTTCATCATTTTCTCCAGTGAAATTGTTTTGGATTATTGTATTGTTGAAAATAGCTAAGTGAAACACAGTTGATTATCGTATAATATTGCTATCTCTGTGTACAATGTTCTGCTTTTTGTCATTTGATTTTTACCTCAGTTCAGGTAAGTCTTCCCAGGTTTTCATGAAATCATATTGCTTGTCATTTCTTATAATGCAAAAGTATCCTATCATAGTCACATATCACAATTTGTTCGATCATTCCCTACTTTATGGGTGACTCCTCAATTTCTGATTTTTTTTTGCAACCACAGGAAGTAATTGATGGCTCAAAGGGTATATTTCTCCAGAATAGTTGGATCATTTTAAAACTCTACCAATAGGGCTTTAGAATTTCAATTTTCCCACATTCCTTCATACATTTATTATTTTTTCTTCCATATTTGCCAATCTCAAAGGGCATGAGATGGTACCTCAGAATTGTTTTGTGTTTGTCTAATCAGTATGTATTTAGACCATTTTATGTGATTGTTGATATATTTGATTCCTTTATTTGAAACTATTTATTCATATTTTTGACAATTTTTCAATTGGGGAATGACTTCTTTTTATATACATTTGGCTCAGTTCTCTATATATTTGAAAAATGAAACCTTTATTAAAATTTGTTGTACTTTTTCAGTTATGATTAACATATATTTCTCTGCATCCTATTTTCCCTTTTTATTCATTCTTCTCTCTCTGTCTCTCTCTATGTGTGTCTTTGTGTTTCTGTCTGTCTGTCTCTCTCCCTATCTCTCAATCCTTCCTTTTTATAAGCACAGCCCCTTACCTTGAACCCTTTTCTTTCTAGTTTTGTATTGCATGAAAACTATATCTAATTTTCAATAATTTTCATTCCATCCAAAAGCTCTTTCACACCTCATTTATGGGATATGACATATGATATTACAACTTTTCCTGAATTTTCTCCCAGGGCATCCCTCTTTCTCAACCTTTAATTTTATTTTTTAATCTATCATCATATCACAGTTAGTCTTATTTCTCTTCCCTTAACTTTTAAAAAAAGATGACATATATACTATATGTGTGTATGTGTGTATATATATATATATATATATATATATATATATATATAAAATATATGTCTGTATGTGTATACTGTCTATATATACTCTTTCTAACTGTCCTCATAATGATAAAATTCTTAGGAATTATAATTATTATTTTTCCATGCAGGAATATGATAAGTTTAACTTTATTGAATTACTTCTGTTTTATCTTTCCTTTTTACCTTATTAAGCTTCACTTGAGTTTTGTATTTGAAAGTCAAATTTTCTATTCAGCTCTAGTCTTTTCATCACCATTATTCAAAAGTACTCTATTTCATTAATTTTCTATTTTTCCCCAGAAGTATTATATTCAGTTTTGCTGCTGTGTGATGTAAATTTTGGTTGTAATTCAGTGCCTTTTCTCTCCAGAATATCACATTCTAAATCCCATTCATTAAGGCAAAAGTTGCTAGATTTTGTTATTTTTACATTGTTACACTAATATTTACATTGGTTCCCCCCCCCCCCAGCTACTTATCGTATGTCTATTTGACTTGAGAGCCCTGGGATTTTTAGCTAGGATATTCCTAGAAAATTTCATTTTGTACTCCTTCATGAGGTAATCAGTGAATGTTTTCAATTTCTCTTTTACTTACTAGTTGAAGGGAAATTTCCTTTGATAATTTCTTGAACTATATTTAATTTCTTTATTTGATCATGATTTCAAGTAGTCTAATAATTCTTAAATCATCTCTCAATAAATTTCTCAGATCAGTTATTTTACCAATTTAGGTATTTCACATTTTTCTTTTATTTTTTATTCATCTTATTTCTTTCTTTTGATTTTGTTTTACTATTTCTTAATGCCACATTTCATATGGCCAATTGCGATTTTTAGGAAGTGCTTGCTTCAATGAGTTTTTGTAACTCTTACATTTGTTCCATTTTTCGTTGTAATGATTTCTTCTCATCAGCAGATTTTTGTTGATCTTTCACCATCTCTTTTAATATATATATATTTTGCTGAGGCAATTGGGGTTGAGTGACTTGCCCAGAGTCACACAGCTAGTAAGCATTAAGTGTCTGAGGCTAGATTTGAACTCTAGCCCTCTTGACTTCAGAGCTGGTGCTGGATACACTGCATCACATTTTTTGAGTAATTTTTGTGCCTCCTTTATCAAATTGTTGCCTTTTTACATGATTTTTTTCATACTATCATTTCTTTTCCCATTTTCTCCCTTTATTTCTTCTATTTGATTTTTAACATTCTTTTTGCTCCTGAAAACAATTCACATTCATAAGCTTTGAGATATATGTAGCTGTTTTGATAATGTTGTCTTCTTTTGAGTTTTGCTATCACCATAGTAACTTTCCAGATTTTCCCTAATATCATGGTAAATTTCTAGATTTTCCTATCATCATACTAACTTTTTATGGACAGGTTCTTTTACTTGTTCTTGATTTTGTTTTTTCATTTTCTGTAATGGGCTGAAGCTCAAGTTGATGCACTGAGGTCCCAAGCACGTGAAGCTAAATAGTAATTGGAGCATACTCTATTAATATTGTTGGAAAAGAATCCCCCCACACACACACCATTTTGGAATCCGATTATTTTTAGGAAATGATGATTTTGGTGGGTGGAGGCAGAGGGGTGGAGAGACTGCTGGTTGGCTTCTGGTCTGGCTGGCTTCTTGATGCAGCTGCTGACATTGCTAATCCCCCTTCACCTCTGATCCCCCTTCACTTCCGATGCTTCTTCACCTCTACTGAGAATAAAGATTGAAGATTTTCCCTTAACTTGAATTCCTGACTCAGACTGATTTTAAAATATGCTGTCATCACAATTTTCCCAACCTAATTCTTGAATTTAACTTTATGTTAAAGTTGGCTCTTTTTGGATGAGAGGTGACATGATTATCATCAAATTATTCTACTGTCTGTATAAGGAAACTGTACCATGATAATTTAAATGTTATTTCAGTGGATATGTCAGAAGTAGTATTTAATTCTCCTGTGATTTTTCAACAGACAATACTAAATGTGTGTGAGGAAGTGTGCATGAGCCTGACTATGTATGTGTGCATGCTTGTATGTGTTGTATGACAAAAAAAGCTTTTTGTCACTTAAACCAGCTAAAATACCAACAATGATAAAATTATATAAATGCAAAGGATATATTATTTCAGAGATGTTTTTATTATTCAGTTGCTTTCAGTCCTGTCAGACTCTTTGTGACTCCATTTGGGGTTTTCTTGGCAAAATGCCTTTTCCTTTTCCAGATCTTTTTTATAGATAAGAAAACTGAGGCAAATGGGGTAAATTGACTTAATTAGGGTGACACTATTAGTAAGCATCTGAGGCCATATTTGAACTCAAGAACATAAGATATTTTTAATCTTTTAAATTTTTAATTTATTTTTCAGAATTATAAATTTATTTTTTTAATATGCATTGCTTTATGAATTATGTGGGGATAGAAAAATCAGAGCAAATGGGAAAATCCATGGGAGAAATATGAAAACAGAAAAAAGAAAGGAAAATGTCATGACATATATTTAGTCTTCTTAGTTCTTTTTCTGGATATAGATGACATTTTCTATCAAAAGTCTATTGTGATTTCTTTGAAGAACCAAATCTTTCATAGTTGATCATTGCACATTCTTTTTTCTTTTTTCCTTTTTTTTTTAATTTAATAGCCTTTTATTTACAGGATATATACATGGGTAACTTTACAGCATTAACAATTGCCAAACCTCTTGTTCCAATTTTCCCTCTTCCCCCCCCCCCCTCCCCTAGATGGCAGGATGAATAGTGTTAAATATTTAAAATAAAATTAGATACACAATAAAGTATACCTGACCAAAACTTATTTTTGTAGAAAAAAATTAGACTCTGAAATATTGTTCAATTAGCCTGAAGGAAATCAAAATGCAGGTTATAAATATAGGGATTGGGAATTCAATGTAATGGTTTTAGTCATCTCCCAGAGTTCTTTTTCTGGGCTATAGTTCAGTTCATTCCTCCATTAAAATGATTTGGTTGATCTCGTTGCTGAGGGATGGCCCTGATCCATCGAACTGGTCATCATATATTTTGTTAATATAATGATCTCCTGGTCCTGCTCATTTCACTCACATCAGTTCGTGTAAGTCTCCCAGGCCTTTCTAAATTATCCTTTTGGTTTTCTTACAGAACAGTAATATTCCATAATTTTCATATACCACAATTTAAACCATTCTCCAATGATGGACATCCATTCAGTTTTCAGTTTTAACCACTAAAAGGGCTGCCAAACATTCGTACATGGTCCCTTTCCCTTCTTTATAATCTCTTTGGGATATAATCCCAGTAGTAACACTGCTGGATCAAAGGGTATGCACAGTTTGATAACTTATTATTGCACATTCTTACAGTTATTATTTACAATGTATTCCTGATTCTGCTTCTTTCACTTAACATCAATTCATATAAATATTTCCAGGCATTTCTAAAATCATTTAGTTCATCATTTTTTATAGAACAATAATTTTCTATAACTTTCATATACCATAACATTCATCCAATAACTAATTGGTGGACATTTATTCATTTTCTAATTCTTTGGTTCCACAAAAATAATTGCTACAAATATTTTTGCATATGTGGGTCCTTTTCCCTCTTTTATGACTTACTTGGAGTACAGACCCAATATTGGCATTTCTGGGTCAAAAGGTATACACAATATAGTCCTTTGGGCATAGTTACATTTTTTTTCTCCAAAACGGTTGGATCAATTCACAACTCCACCAATGTATTAATGTTCCAGTTTTGCAACATCAGCTCCAACATTTATCCTTATTGTTTTCTGTCATCTTATCCAGTCTTAAGAGGCGTGAGGTGATATTTTAAAATTATTTTAATCTACATTTCTCTAATCAATAGTGATTTAGAGCATTTTTTCATATGACTACATATGGTTTTAATTTCCATCAAAAGAAAACTATTTATTCTTATCCTTTTACCATTTATCAATCGAGGGATGACTTGTATTATAAATTTCAAACTATTCTTTCTATGTTATAGAAACGAGACCTTTATCAGAAACACTGACTGCAAAGATTTTTTTTTTTCCCCCAGGAAAGATTACTTACTCCAGCCTTGAAGCCTTACTTCAGGTTTGGCAGTCTATCCATTTTGCCACTTAGGTGCACCTCAGGAATTTAAAGGCAATGAAATTCTTTATGACAGCTATGTTATATAGCATAAAAAGTACTTGAAGTATAGTCATATAAGTTTTGTTCCAATTAGCCAGCTATGTAGCCCAGTTGATAAAAGGCTGAGCCTGTAATCAGAAAGGCCTGAATTTAAATCATTGTTCAGTTATTAGATGTGTATCCCTGGGTAAATGACTGTACTTCAGTCTATCTCAATTTCTTCATCTATAAAATAAGGATAATAGACAGCACCTGCCTCTCAGACTGCTATGGATGAATTGAGATTTTATATACAGACATTATCTATCTATCTATCTGTCTGTCTGTCTGTCTGTCTATCAATCTATCTATCTTGCTTCTTTTAAACATTAAAGCACTAAATGATGCTAGCTACTTTTATTAGACATTTTCTATAAAATATGAGAGTACTAAAAGACTTCTAAGTTAACTTTTATACTTCAGATTTGTAGTCATATAATAAAACACACATGTAAAAATGTAATTTGAGTTTAAAAGAAGCTTTTAAAAAATAAACCATGAATTTTAAACTAAGTTAAAAATCCATAGTCTTTCTAAATTCTCATAATAGAGACTTATTTTAAACTGTTATTTTTAATATCAGCTAATCTTAGAAATGTAATTTTAACATGGCTTGTTAGGACTTGAAAAATAACAAACAAATGTAGATGATATATTTAATATTTATAAGAACTTACCTCTACCCTCCAGGCTTAAGAAAAGGACATTTATGGGAGTTCTTTGATAAGAGAGTGTCATTAATCATACTGTTTATTTTATAGTCTTTATTTACATTGAAGCCAGAGAGGACATAATTTACAGACTTCTGTAACCTTGACTTTGGGTATATTCAGAACTATTTTAGAGTTGCAGCAATGTCATTAATAGTTTTTAAGTGTATAATACTAGAGCTCAGAATTCCAAATGAGACAGTGGCATTCCACACAGCCTACTGAAAAGGTTCTACCATCAGTAAATCATTAACAAAAGGCATTATGTTCTGTCTGGGAACAAATAGCTTGAGAATAGTAATGTTTTGAATTCTCACAAGCTCAGCACTGAGGTACAAAATGTTTTAACTGGGATTATGATTTGTTCAACTTTAATTCTTTATTTGGTTCCTTTTCATAGTAAATCATTTCTTTAGTTGACATATACATAGAATATTTTTACACACAACCACATACAAATACAATCATACAATACACACAGACACACAGACACCAACATAGTCAAATATTAAGCTAGAAGATATACATAGATTGTTCAACAGATATAGCTAGATATATATGTTATGTCTTATTCTGTATATATGTGTATACAGAGAGAAAGACAAAAGACATACAGATAGACAGACAGACAGAGAGGGCTTCATAATGATTGCAGGCTTTTAAGTAAAGCTATAGATATGTATATGTATCAGACTGTTGAGACCTTTTCCAATTATTTTCTAATGGCATATAGGAAGACAATCCTCTTCAGGAAAGAAAAGAAATGGACAAACAAAAAAAAATGACTATTTAAATATATATTGTTTTTTAATGATAGCTTCCTCAAGGAAAATAAAAATTCAAATTATATTCCCCATTAGAAAATAACTACACATTTTTTAAAGTATGATAAGTAATATTTCATTAATTTTCATTGCCATGTTCTTTTCCACATACTGACTTTAAAATAATATGTGCACTTCTCTTCAAGAAAGGTTGATGGGATGGGCTAACAAATATTTTGTAAAACACCAAACTTATACTTATAGCTGTGAGTAGGAAGAATTATTGCTTTACTGCCTAAATCAGTTTTTCTCTTTTTTACAAAATTACAAATTTGAAATTCTTTGGGAATATTTTTGTACAGGCTGTCTGATAGTAAATGAGTCAAATTCCTACCTGTTCTACCTCTTTTTAAATGGTGCTAGAGAAGGAGAGAGAAAGTGATAAAGGGGTTTTCTTTGTTTTGATTTGATTTTGCTTTTGGTTTGTTTTGTCCTTTCCTAGTTTCAACTTTTCTTGTTTGGAGGGATTCATTCCCAAGTGTAAGACTGATTTTGGTGTTATTTTCTATCTATCTTAATTTATTTATAGGAAATGAATTTCAGAAGATTAATTCCATAACTATAATTTTGACTGTCAAAAAATTACTAAGGAATTATGTGAATATGGCGTAGAGTTGGGAATCAAGAGAATTAACAATGACTTCTTCTTCTTAGCAATTTGTTCCCTCAAGTTGACTACCCCTGAAAATTATTGAGACATCAAAAAAATATCAGAGCAAATAATTTAAATAAGTATCTATAAAATCATAAAATTCTTATGTTTTCTTTTTTACTATAGTATAATGTGGCATAGTATATACAAATTTGATGTCAAAATAAGGGACATTCAAGTTCAAACACTGCTTCAGATAAACTAACTGAATGAGTGTGAATAATTTACTTCATTTCTTAATATCCTTTGTTACTCTAAGATAATAATTTACATTGAGACAAGTTGCTGAAGAAGCTTTCATATTAAAATTTCCTTGATAAAAATGAAATCACAGAGCTCCCCTCACTCCCACACACCCCAAAAGTGATGAATAAATATTTTATGTTACAAATAAACTTATAAATAAGTTACAAGCTGATAAACTAGAGGGCACTGATAAACTACTCTTCTAGAGGAAAACATAAAAGAATTAAGCAGGACCTAATAGCTGGTATATTATTATTCCAAAGGCATTATAGTGATAAAGGCATCATCACATTAGAATAGACACAGCTGAATAAGAAGAATTTAGAAAGGCAAAGGCAAATGCAATAAATTCCACATATAAAGGAGAATAGGAATAAATGCAATGGGGTACAAAAAGGATGGATTAAGGTTTATCAATAGTGTTTAGTATTGTCTCCAAATAAACAGTCATCAAATTCAGCAAATAAGAATTCAGTTCAACACAATTTTTAAACCTCAAGTAGAGATGAGAAATTATGTCACTGATAAACATAAAAAGACACTTTGGGAAGCCTCTACATTTCACTGAAATAAAAGGTAATGATAATAGAATTTTGAAGATTCACATTTTTCATCCTAAAGTTTAATCCTCTTTCAAGAGAAACGTCTTGTTTTGTTTTTATGCAACAGAACTGTACAGGTCCCTGGAATGGAGAATAGTACTTATTGTAAAGGGGAGAGTTATATATTTATGGTCTTTTATTAATTACATTTTAATTAACAATTATTTTCTCTATCTCTCACCTCCCACAAACTAGGGAAAAGAAAGAAGACAAAACAAAACAGAACAAATTCCTTAAAATAAATATGAATAATCAATCCAAACAAAGAATAGCATGGGGTCATTTGATACTACTAAATCCTCTTAAATTATTTTATTTTATTTTTTTGAGGGGTGAAATACAAAATCTAATATGCATTGTGATTCTGTGATATAAGTGCATGGCAATCCATATAATGGAAGGTCTTGATTTGGATGCTAAGAAGTTTGAATTTTAGTATGCAATAAAGAAAATGAAAGTTTTTGAGGTATGAGCACAGTTGGACTTTAGAAAGACTATTATTAATAGAGTGAAGAATGAAGAAGATTAAGCAAAAAAAAAAAAGATCTGGAGAAGAGTAACCAGTTAGGAGATTTTTTAACTGGAGGAGGTTGCTTACCAGAGTTACTATAATGGAAGGAAGGTTAAAATATACAACTTAGCAAGGGATTGGCACATTGTAGTCACTTAGAATTTGTTTATTTGATTAATCAGTGAAAAGTCAAATACATTTAGGCAATAATGAATGATGTCAAATATTACAAAGAGAACATGAAAAAAAGAAAGAAAAATAGGGAATAGGGCTTTGAATATGGTGATTTGAAGGTCATTACTGACAAGTCAACAGAGTTGTGGGAGGACAACTAAGAGATCAAGTGGTTAAGGAAAGAGAGAGACAAAAAAGATAGATAAAACAAGTCTAGATTCTGTTGAATCTTACAGTGAAAAAACAAATGAGTGTAGTTAAGTAAAAGGTTCAAAGGCCTATCATAGCTGGCCTAAATTAAATAAAGTCTTGAAGTAAGCAGGAAATTCAGGAGGAAGATGTAAGGCTTAATGTGCCTAAAAGTTGGCAAAAACACATACCTATATATAAACATATAAATTTATATACTCATATATATATTATATATGTATTATATATATATATATGTTTCTGTGTGTGTTTGTATATGTGTGTATGTATGTGTATATACATATATACATCTAAATATGATCAACTAAGATTATAGATACATATATAAATATGTGTATCTATGCCATCAACTTCATGAGATAGATTTTAGTGTAGCTATTTTATACTCATTTTACAGAGGAAGAAAATGATATTTAAGTTCACACAACTGGTAAGTGACAAAAGAGGCACTCCAACTTATGTCTTCTGACTCCAAGTTCAGTGTCTCCTTCCAAAAGGGCATGCTATCCCAGATACAAGATAGAAAAAGGGATGTGAAGGAATTTGAGGACCAGATAGATACTGGAGTTTGATTATTTAAAGTATCCAGGATTGCATTGTCACAGCAAGCTCCCAGGTGAGGGAGTTCCCTCTACTGAGGTTGGTCAGTTATTTGCCATTCAATCATTTTCAGTTCTGTGTCATTTGTTGTGACTCCATTTGGGATTTTCTTGGCAAAGTTACTAGAGTATCTGTCATTTCTCTTTCTAGTTCATTTTAGAGATGAGGGAATTGAGAGAAACAAGGTTTAGTGACTTGCTCAAAATTATAAAACTAATAAATATCTGAGACCAAATTTGAACTCAAGAAGACTGATCTTCCTGAGTCAAGTTCCAATATTCTATATTAAAACTTCTTAAACTATGGGTTGTGACCTATGTGTATGTGTTTGTGTGTGTGTGTTTGGGGGGAAGGGTTGATTTGAATCTAAGTATTCATGTCTTTGGAGAAACCACTCTTTCCAAGAGTGTATACTGCCTCAATGTTTGGGAAACTTGCAAACTTACAGATAATAATTTTAAAGGTTATTTTGAAGCTAGGAGGATATCTCATTTCAAATTTAACATCTTTGTATCAGTGAAGTAATACAATGCATATTTAGTAAAATGGTATTTTTTTCCTACTATTTTACTGTGATTTTCTTTCTTTTTTTCTTTCTTTCTTTTTTTTTTTTTTTGTAAGGACAAGGTGAGGATACTATTGTTTTACAGAATTTACTTTTCATAATGAGAAAATTATATAATATTTCAAGGGGTAAAATTATGTGTTAATGGACAAAAAGATTATTACAAATTTAGTTAAAATACATTTTCACCCAATTTCTATTTTCTTTGCCTTGTAAACAAAAAGATGCATTAAAAGAGTTGAGTCAGCTGGTCTTTAAAAGTATTCTTAAATTTAGGTCCTTTTTTAGTAGCTATAATTAACAGTATAGAAAGAGTCCTAGCTTCAAAATTCAGTAGATTTCAATTAAAGTTTAAGTCCAATTCTTATTAAGTATGCAACCTGTGCTGGCAAGTCACTTTATTGCTTTGTGTCTCAATTTCCAAAATCCATTAGCAAAATGGCTAGAAGAGATGAACCACTTTATAAAGATATTCTGATGACAAAAGATTGAAAATGCTATACATATAAGGTGTCTTATTACCACTAGTATTGTTATTTCTCCTTCTTTTTCAGAGGTCCAAGTACATAAGGTGATTTCTTAACTTGCAAGTGAAATGGGTTTAAATAAATTGGGGCTATTTTACTACTAAACACTACTGCCACTGCTGCTGCTGTTGCTGCTGTTGCTATATTTATCTCTAAGGCTTTCAAAAAGACCTCCTATGTCTTTCTTCTCCCTTTTTCTCTGAAGGCTTCTGTGAACTGAAGAGCAAAAAATGCTCTTGCTTCTGTAACCATGGTCCCATGGAAACTCAGCCATAGAATATTATCATTTTGCACATCAATCTCAGTAGCATTTCTGGATTTTACAACTTTTTATTTCTGCCTTATTTTAAAGAATTTTGTAAAGTTAATGTAAACTGAAAAAGTAATATTAAGGGGATGTAAATGTAGTAGCCACTCAATTGTAAATAGAATTCTCAAAAAATTTTTCTTTGCCTCAGTATCCTTCATTTTCATTAAAAACATGCATTTAACCTACACATAGTATAAAAATATATTTTTATTTTGTACTACTTTTAGTGATCTTTTATCATTCTTTCATGGTAAGTAATGCAATAAATACAAAAGTATAAAATCTGTATTTGGATTGGGTGTTTCTTAAATTAGTGGAAGGTATTATGGATAGAGAGATAGATATTACAAAGAATATTCCTCTTTTTGACTGCTAACTACAGTGACTTCTTACGTTATTCTGAAAGCTGTGTCTATAGAGCTGAGCATCTTTGTAGCTTTATATTGTCTGTAGTTTTATACAGTACATATAGTTTCATGTTTTATATATACTAGTCTTAAAATTAAGAAGAATGAACAAAAGGGAAGGACAGATATTCTGGGGTCCCAGTATTTTTGTTTTATTTTAATTTCAGAAACATGAGATTTCAAGTACATCAAGCCAGAATGAAGGAGGGAAAGACAGATAAATTTTAAATGACTAAAATTCATATTTTCCTTTATATGGATTTGTTCATAAAATCATCATCAAATAAAATATTATATAAAGGGATACATAAAATTTTAAATAATATATAGGAATAAAGACCAAATTGTGATTTTTTTTTTTTTTTGGCTATAGGAAATTCCTGAGTGAAGATATTCCTATACATGTGAAAGCTAGAGTTTCAGCAAAGGTGTTCCTAATTATAATGAAAACTATATTAACATAATTATAATAATCTTCATCATCCTTAGAGTTCATTTTATGCTTTTCACATTGTTGATAATTCACATATTCAAATAAGTGAAATTTCTACTCTTCAACTTTCCCTTCAGAATTAATTATGGTTCACTAGCTGTAAACCTGTTCTCTAGTACATAAAGTAATTAGTCAAAGCAGGAGGAGACACATGGCACAACATTGTAATTATTAATGTGTTTTTATGTACTTTGCAGTGCAACAACACCTTTTTATAGCTGTTTCACATGGGATATGTCCTACAATCTGGTCCTCTTTTCATGGTTGTATATCATCATTTGAAAGAAAAGAAAAGGCATAATTTGGTTTAAAGGGAGGTCATTAAAACTACTGATCCTTTCTGCTTTGGGTTTGAATTCTCTACTAAACCTAGACAGTAATGGAGCCTAAATTTACTTAACTTCAAAAATTATAAATTTGACATTTGAGAATTTGCTATTTATAAAGATCAAACTTCAATGAGGTAATGATATTCATTTCAAAAAACTATATATAAAAGTGACCTATGATTGACATAATCCAATTCTTTCTTTTGGCAGATAAATAAAAAGCACAAGAAGGTTAAATTATTTGCCCAAGTTCATACATCACACAAGTATGTGTGTAGTACAAGTACTAGGTGGAATAGTAGGATTTTAACTTAGATTACAGTTCAGCACTCTTCGTAATGTACTTTGTTGTATCCCTTTTCTCTATTGAAAATTCAAGAGCAATTTTTCCCTTCACCCATTGCAATCTATCAATATTTAAAGTCAGAGGTACAAAAGGGATTAATTAGGAAAATAATAAAGCAAAAATGTATTCACATACAAAATATATAAATTAGGGAGTCTAAGAAGTAATGTTAATGACTTGAGATAATACATGTTTTATTTAAAAGATGACTAATAAGGGAAAAAAATAGAAATATTGAATTTGTCCACACATACATTTATTTTGGAATGGTATTGCAAGTGTATTATCAATCAGAACTAAAATTGAATAGAAAATTGAATTGGACCATATTTTGGGATATTATGCAGTACTTTTAATTATACTAAAATGTTTATGTTGCAAGGATTTTATTTGAAGACTAACATTAGCTCAGTGATGTTAAGGGAAGCGAATGAAAACACAGTATGTTGTCAGAAGAAATAAAACAGCATGTGACCTAAAAGAGAGTGGAAAGATGTAGTAATTTAAGGGAAAGAGCAAGAGAGATATACAATGATATTTATAAAATGTTAAAAAAATAAAGGGAGATTTTCAGAGCTTAAATAGGTTCTTGTTTTGTTAATAGAAGAGTATAATTCATCATCATAGGCAAGAATTAAATCAAGTTTGACAAGTGAGTGGAGTGATCACTCACCTTCAAAATTCATTCAGTATCTTCGGTAACCACCTAATTTTGCAAATTAAGAAATTGAGAAGATACACACACGTTATGTATGTATGTAGTTATGAATATGCAATAAGTCCATAATTTTCTCTATCATTAAGGCAGGGAGTGAAAATATTTTTCCTTCTTTCCAAATCCCCCGTCCAGTATATGATTACTTTAATCCTTCAAAAGTATGTTTAATGATCATTTTATTTGTTTATTTGTTTACACATATATACATGTGTATATAATTGATACACAGATAGCATGTGCATATATGCATACTTCTTTCTCTTCACCTCTAACAATTTATGTATATATATATACATATATATATATATATGTATGAAGAAAAGGAAAAAAAAAGGTCAACACAATATTTTCCTACTTAAATTCAATAAGGGTAATTTCTGGAGCTATACAGAGTCAAATCATTCTACATGTCTGCTTCAGATATTGGAAGTATTGTGCATCTTTCTTAAGCTACTCCACTTTTCAATTGCAAATATATTCATTTAATGCACTAGAACTAGTGCAAGGATTTTCATCAAACTTATATATACCTCTGAACTTTAAAATTTACTATTTTTCCTCTTTTAAAAACTAAAAAATTAATTTCCCCTTTCAGTTTACTGGCACCTTTCCTAATCCACATGACTTCTCAGATATTTGATGACTGTATCTTAATCAAATCTACAAGTATTGTCAGTATATGAGAATGAAATTTAACTCTAGGGGAAGATGGCAAGCTGATTAGTTTTTTAGATGAAATAAAAGTAAGATAAAATAGTAAGATCTAAAAAGAATTTAACCAGCTAAAATATTTAGTCAAATCTAATAAAATGAAATTTAATGGTGAAAAGAGTAAGGTACTATATTTGGGTTCTGAAAATTATTAGCTTTAAATACATATACACAAAGTGGAAAAGATACAAATAATAGAAATTTATTTGAAAACTGAATTGAGGCTTTTAACAGACATGAGCCTATACTGTGATTTGGTAGACAGAAATACTAATGAAATTTTAGGTTATGTAACAGAGACATAGTGTCAAGAAAGACAGGTAGTCCTTCTCTCTGCCAAAGTAGCATTTAGAGTATTGATTTCAGTTCAAGGGGACAGATTTTAGGACACATATGGACAGTCTGGATATAATCCAATATTTCAGAGGACAATCAGAATGATGAACATCTTTAGGAGTATGAATATATAGTATGAACAAGGATAATATAATGTTTTGAAAGACTGTCACAGAAAAGATAGATATGACCTGTTCTGTTTGGACACATTTGTTTAATAATAATAATATATTTCGTAGGAAAATGACAAATAAGTTTAATTCAGCAGTAAGCAAGTACTATAAAGATAAATATTGTATTAGCTTCTCAAACTCAGAATCTTCCAGTATTCTTCTTAAGGAACTATTTTGTTCTGAATGTAAATAAAGGAAAACCATTTAATTATAGAAAAGCTATATTCAAATATATGGATTACATTGTAAAATATTTTCTTTTTTTAAATATTTTCCCCCTCATATTTTAAGCTTCATGTTAACAAAGACTTTGTTTCATATCTTAGCTAACATTATAGTGATTGACATCTGGTGGTGTTAAAAGTGTATAACTGACTGCCTAAAATCAAGTTTCTAAAATTATCTAGAATAAACATTTTAATCATATAGTTGATCATTTGTAGATACAATTCACTTGACTTTCACTAAAATATTCAGTTTTTTGAGACCACAGGTAGTTATATTAATTGTTCATGTAACCCTTTTGTTCACAATCAATCACTAAGAAGTCAGTTGTGCAGATGGTTGAAACAATCTTATTATATTTAAATAGGTGCTATAGGTTATTTTTAATATTTCTTTTCCAAAATTTCTACATCAAAGATCAGGTATATTTATATACAAATATTTTTACTATTTAGTTTAGATGGAACATAAGATTAAATTTAAAGTTATAGCATAGGTTTGGCATGAAATTTCAAGGAAGAGCAATAGTCACTTGATCTAACTAATTAAATTGATAAACTCCAAGATTCATCAACAAGAATTAAAAAAATGGGGGACATATTCAATCATAGGAAGTTCATATAAGATTACCTATATATTCTACTTCATAGGCACTCTTTAGGTTGCATTTTGTCTAGTTCACAAATAGGAAGTCATATGTTCAACTGTTCCCAAGAAGATAGTTATATAAAAATACAGTCCACTAAAGCTAACTTGTCGATATTGGGGAGTGAATATGTACTTTCAAATTTGGGGGAGCCATATGGTGCCATGCATAGAGCACTGCATCTACAGTCAAGAAGGCTCATCTTCTTGAATTCAAATATTACCTCATAAAATTACAATCTTTGTGAACCTAATTTGTCTCAGTTTCCTTACTTGTAAAATGAGCCAGAAAAGGAAATAGAAACCAATAAGGTATCTTTGCCCAGAAAACCTCAAATGAGTTCATGAAGAGTCAGACATGACTAAACAACTTTTTTTATATTTATACAGACGTAGGTTATAGAAGAGTTATAGCTCTTCTATAGGGGATTTTAAAAATCAAGTGAGAAATACAAGTGAAAAATTAGGAAGAGAATTGAGAGTAGTACAAAAGTAAATACAAAAAGCTAATAATGAGAATATCTTAAATAGCAAAATTGACCAAATGGGAAATGAAATATAAATATTTATTGAGGTAAATAATTCCCTAAAAATTTGAATTGAGCTAATGGAAGCCAAATACTTTTTGAGGAATTAAAATACAGTAAATAAAACCTAAACAAATTAAAATTAATTTAATAAATGTGAAATATCTCATAGGAAAAAAAAGGTTGACCTGGCAAATAGATCCAGGAGAGCTAATTTAAAAATTATTGAACTAACAGAAAGTCACGATCAAAACAAGAACTTGACCTTCATTTTTCAAGTAATTATCAATGAAAATTGTTCTGACATTCTAGAAACAAAGAGTAAAAAGAGAAATTGAAAGAATCCACTATCTCTTCTTGAAGGAAATCCCCAAATGAAAACTGTCAGCAATATTATAGACAAATCCCAAGGTCAGGATAGCACAAGATTTAGCATCTTCTATATTAAAGGACCAGAGGGGCTTGGAATATGATATTCTGAAGAGGAATAAACTTCAGATTACAACCGAGAATCACCTACTCAACAAAACTGAGCGTAATCCATTAGGGGAAAAGGTGGATTTTCATGTATTCCTGATGAAAAAAAAAAAAAAAACAGAGCTGAATGGAAAACATGATTTTCAAATACAGGACTCAGATGAAGCACAAAGAGTTAATTAGGAAAGTGATACATCATAAGGGATTTAATAAAGTTTGTTTACATTCCTACATGGGAAAATGATACTTGTAACTCATTAGAACTTTATTATGGCAGTTAGAAAGATTTTATAAAGACAAAAGGCACAGGTGGGAATTCAATATGAAGGGAAATATTTAAAAAATGAAATTAAGTGGTGAAAGAAGAATACATTGGGAAAAAAAAAGGTAGAAATGGAATAGTGTAAATTATCTGCCATAAAAAAGAGGAAAGAAAAATATTTTACAGTGGAGGAGAAAAGTGGGAGAAGGGGAATGAGTAAATCTTACTCTCATCAGAATAGGCTCAGAGGAAATCAAAATACATAATCAATATTGATATAGAAATCTGTCTTACTAGGCGGGAAAATAGGAGAGAAATGGGATATAGGAAAGTGAGACAGCAATAAAAAAAAGGCATTTTGGGAAAGGGAGAGGTGAGTAAGAAAACATTTTTAAGGATGGGCACGGTGAGAGGAAAGAGAGTAAAATAAGTAGGGGGAAATAAAGTTAACAATAGAATTTGTAAAAAGAGTTTTGAAGCAACTTTCTCTGATAAGTCCTCGTTTCTCAATCATAAAGGGAATTAAGTCATATATATATATATATATATATATATATGTATCTGCATATGTGTGTATATATGTATGCACATATACATATATATATATATATATATATACACATATGCATATCTTTGACCTAACAATACCATTACTATGTATGAACCCCAAGAGCGATTTTACAAAAAAAAAAAAAAGAAAGAAAAAAAAAAAGGAAAATGACGTAGATGTGCAAAAATAGCAGCTCTCTTCTCAAAGCAAAATATTGGAAACTGAGTGGAAATTGGAAAATGGCTGAATAAATTACATTTTATAATTATGATAGGATTTGTGTCTGAACACAAGTTGAAGCATATTCTTTCTTTCTCTCTCTGTCGTTCTCTCTCTTTCCTCTTTATCTTGAAAGTTTTTTTTTTTTTGATGGGGAAATGTATGTTTTCTGTCATAATATAATTTTAAGGAAATGTTTTAAATTTAACTGGGGGAAATATTAAACAAATAGATTTTTAAAAATATATTTATACTGAACTATACAAATGGAGTTTAAGATATTTAAAAATGCTGCAAATAACTGTCAGGTTTATCACACACTAGTTATACTTGAATATTCAAATTTTGTATGTGTCAGATCAAGTTAAATACAGAGGTTAGTAGAATTTAAAGTCCAATTATGTGCTTAAGTATACCTATTGATCACTCTATCTCTACATTTTCATCTCCCTTTTCTTTCCAGAAGAAGCTAGGTTAACTGATCTACACTTGCTACTTTCCTATATACTTCATTCAGAATTAAAATATTGAATGCCTCCCCCGCCACCAAATATTTTTTTCCCAAACAATTACTTATATGTCTGCATATTAGTTGTATGATTCTTTATGGAAGATATGCATATTTCCTCAATAATTAATTTATAAAATATTAAAGATATTGTACTGCCTAGTTGAACCATATTAAATCTTACTTTTGTTGTTCAATTGTGGCTGATGCTTTGTGACTCAGTATGGGCTTCCTTTCTCAAAAAAACTGGAGTGGTTTGCCATTTCCCTCTTCAGTGGATTAAAGCAAAAAGAAAATATTCTTGAAAATCAAAGGAAGTAACACCACATAGCTTCTTTTCATATCTTCTTCTTCACAGGAAAACAATTGGACTGATTTATAAAACATGAAGTTTGTGAAGAAAAAAAAAACTAACAGTTTTATATATAATATAATAAATATATATTATCTTTATAACCTATATATTATCTATATAATCTATATATTATCTATATGATATCTATATATTATATATCTAGATATATATATCTAGATATATAATATATAGAAAACATATAGATAATATATATAATATATATTATCTTTATAATTATATAATCTATATATTATCTATATAATATAGATAATATATTATCTATATAATCTTTAGGCTTCACTTACTAGCTAAGTTATTGATTTATATATTAACTGCAAATAATGCAAATGATGATAGTTTAATTGAATTCCTAAAGTAGTGTGAGGTTTCAGGGTAACTATTATGCAATGCATTTCTGACTTGAACTGTTCCCTGTAGTTCCCAAGATGTGGGCCCCAAAAAATCATAGGGAAAGGATATAACTACTGTAAAGGGTCAGTGAATATATATACACACACTAAGAATCAGGAATCAACTTTTTGTACCTTTATTTACTGCCAACAAAATACATAATGTGAATCAAAATAATTTTGAAAATAGCACACTGTCTGTAGAAGAGATAATGTCTTGCAATATTTCTATTGATATTTTCTAAACAAGTATAGATGCAATTATGTTAAATAAAATACATACAGCTTTGTAATCCTTACTGAATTCATAATAGATTTTAGAATCAATTTCTGAATATTTGTAGTATTTTGTTATTGTTGATTAGTTGTCTAAATTTTCTTCATGATCTGATTTGGGATTTTTTTTTTTCTTTTTTCTTTTCTTTTCTTTTTTTTCTTTTTCTTTTTTTCTTTTTTTTTTTGGCAAATATATTGGAGTGGCTTGCCATTTTCTTCTCTAACTCATTTAACAGTCAAGGAGACCGAGGCATAGGATTAGGTGATTTGCCCATGGTCACAGAGCTACTGGGTGCTGAGGTCAGAGTTGAATTCAGGGAAGAAGAATCTTCCTCACTCCAGACCAAATACTCTGTCCACTGTACCACTTAGTTGCACCACTTTTAAATCTTACTTTTGTTGTTCAGTTGTGGCTAATGCTTTGTGACCCAGTGTGGACTTCTTTTCTCAAAGAAACTGGAATGGTTTGCCATTTCCCTCTCCAGAGGATTAAAGCAAAAATAAGTAAGCAAACAAACATTAACATAACATCTAATGTGTCTGAGGGCTGAATTTGAACTCAGATCTTTCTGATTGCAGGCCCAATGTCTTATTCTCTGTCACTTGCAATAATTATAATTTAGGTCTATTTTTCATTTTTAAAAAAAGTTTCTTCACAATCAAAAATATTTGGAATTTTTTCTTAAATTCTTATTTTATACATTTTGTAGTAAACTATTTCACTTAATATATATTACTCATGGAAGACTCAGAGGAATTGGAAACAAAATATTATGGTTCAAAGGTATGTATGATATACTCAAAAATACAGAAATGAAAATAATTGATATATAGTTTATTCCTACATTTGTCAAGAAGTAGTTGTGTGAGTTTAGGCAACACATTTAAAGTCTCTGGAACTTAGTTTATTCATTAATAAATATGAGTTTAGATTAAAGGAATTCTAAAGTTCCTTCAAGATCTAATACATTGTGATTCATTGATCTGCAATGAAATTCACTTCGCATAGATAAAGGAACTGATTAATCATTTATTTTGATTATCTCTACTCATTCATTTTTCATCTTAAAATCCATTGATATAATGCCTAGTCTTTCCTCCTTGCTCCAGTCTCATAAGATAGAACCTTTATGCTTTCTAAGAGCTTGTATTTGTGTCATTGATCTCAATCCCTCCAGTGACCTCAAGAAATTTACCCCTTTAATCAAGTCTCCTTTTCATAATAGTTTTTTTCAATTATTCATGATCTACTATATTAATTAACTCTATGTTCCCCTCAAATTAGAAAAAATAAAAGCTACCTATTTTCGTTATTTCCAAATTTTTAAATTCCACTCACTTAATACCTCCCAGTCTGGATCCTGACACCATTTTCTAACATCTGTTTTCTCCAAAGCCACTAGTGCACTTTTTTTTTCTGTCTGATATTTAATTCCCTCTTTCTTTTGCATGTTCTCTTTTGCCACTCAGATAAATTGTTCAAAAATGTTTCCTTTGTCTCCCTCCCCAACCTCTTTTTATTTTATTTTTTTAAATTTTCTTTCATTGTATATTTTTTTCAAAAAAAGATTTTGTTGTTGTTGTTTTACTTTTTTTTGTCTTGATCTCATTTCTCTTCTAATCTATTCTGACCTTTATTTTGTTTTCACAAACTACACACTTCCTTTCCTATATGTCTTTCTATATGATACATGGGATTAATCCTTCTTTTAAAAAAATATTCATTTAAGACTTAAATACAAAAAAGGTGGGGGGAACATTGCCATGTACAGAGCAGAACAAAAGAGAACAATCAAAATATAAAGCAATTAATTTCCATTTCAAGAAAGCCTATATAATAAACACTACATATTGATTTCAGAAATGTTCCTCTTTGCTTCCTCATAGATTTTCTTTTGTTCTCTGCTGTACACATTTTACTTAATTTTTTCTTACCCCTACTCATTTTCCCCTTAGAAGGCTCAAATTAAGTATGGATACACACAATGTGTTCATTTATATAAATATACAGATACAGATATATACATGTCTATAATCATACACATATATGACACATACACATTCATATGTATCTATATTAGCCTGCACTGTTTGCTCTCTGTTGCTCTGAAGGTGGATAACATCTTCCTTCATAAATTCAAGTATTTTAATATTTTTGTTCATTCACCAGCTCATCATTTGATATACCAAATCAATATTCCAACCTTATATTGTTTAGTTATTTTAAATAGTCTAAAGCAATATTAATATGGCTGATGAAATAATTTTCTATTTTTCTCTTTTGTTTAAATTTATTTTATTGTCCAAGATTGTGATTACTACCACCAGAATTTGTACATAATAAATTATATTTCTCATCTTTGTTATTATGGTTATATATCTATATCTATCTATCTATATCTTTTGTTTCCTATTTCTCCTGACTCTTCTGCCTCACTTCTGTCTGCTACTTTACTCACCTATTACTTAAACTAAACCTCCCCCAAATTTATTGTCCAAGATTGTGATTACTACCACCAGAATTTGTACATAATAAATTATATTTCTCATCTTTGTTATTATGGTTATATATCTATATCTATATCTATCTATCTATCTATCTATCTATATCTTTTGTTTCCTATTTCTCCTGACTCTTCTGCCTCACTTCTGTCTGCTACTTTACTCACCTATTAATTAAACTAAACCTCCCCCAAAGGATCTTTCCCTTATCCCATTCCCATTAATGTAGACACCTTATTACATTTCCTTTAATCTGCATATGTTTCTGTAACCCCACCCCACCCTTATCCTATTGCCTCACTCTCTTATTTCTTTATGAATGTAGAAGACATTGATTCTCTTCTAAATATCCCTGATGTGGTCTGAGTAGGATTCTTCTGAAAACCCATTCCCTATCTATCCTCTAGTCCTCCCCTATCTCCTTACCACCCTATTTCATCCTGAATTTTGAAGACTTTCATATTCTTCTAAATAGATATGTATTCTTCTCTTTATCTCACTCCAGATGAAAGTAGTATTCCAAAACAGTCAGCCCTTCTCCTTTATGTTAATATCTCTGTGTTTCCTACATGGTTTTGCTTTTTAGAACAGACTCAACTTTACCCCAATTTTTTTTCAAACTATTCAATTGCTATTAAAAATCTTAGACATACCATTTATATTTCTATGTATAAAATGTAAACAACTTGTTCTTATTGAGTCTTTTGGAATTAGTCTTTGATGTTTATATTTTTCTTGGCTTTTGTATGTAACGAATTTGGGGCCTTTTTGCAACAAATCCTGAAATTCTGACAATTCATTAAAGCAATATTTTTGTTTATTTTTTAATCTTTCAGGATTATGCTTAATTTTTGTGTGTATGGCTTTTTCAGCAGCTGTAAGGGCCAAGTGTACTTGAAACAAGTAATTTTACAACAAGGTGTTAACTCAGTGGAATTAAGATAATGATTCTCTAGTTTACATGTACTTAGTACTTGGTATAGTTCTACAAGATTGACACCTATGATGATGTACTTATAATAGAGTATATAAGAGTTAATAGGTCTGGGAAGGAAGACAAGACTCTGAGATAGAGAAGATAGAGGCTGGGGGACAGACTCCAAGATAAAGACCCTCATTGTGGCTGTCCTGTCTCCTTCACAGTTTGTGTCCTTCTGGTGACACCAAGATAGCTTTCTGGGGAACCTTCAGATGGGCTTTGGTTTTAGTGGAGAATTGAAGGAGACAGGAGAACTACCAGGATGGTGGGAGATGGAATGTCTCTCTTCCAGTTCTTGTTGGCTCTTCTATACCCTATTACAATTACATCATTACAGCATACTGATTATGTGTGAACTTAGAGAACCATTATATTACAATGCTAAGTACTAAGTATATATGTAGATTAGATAACCATTGTCTCATTAATTCCTCAGAGTTAACACCTTGTTTCAAGTGTACTTCTTTCAAGTATACTTCACCACAATTCTGGCTCTCTACAAGCAACATCCCCAGTTATTGTGCTCTTCAAAATTATAATGTTCTAAGATCTGGAGTTTTTAAATATAGCACACAGAATCTTGTGTGATTCCAACTGTATCGTATTGCTTTACTTTAATATTTCAATTACCATAGTATTTTATTTTTTCTTATTGCTCATAGTATTTTCTATTTGACCTAGGAGCTTCTGCATTTTACTATGTTATTCCTGTAGTTTTTAGTGGTGATTGATGGATTTTTTTTTTACTAGTTCTGCTTTCCCCCTTTTTTTTCCTATTTCACAACAATTTTCTTCAATTTTTTTGTTCTATCATTGTATTAAGATTTTTTTTTGTTTATAGGTTTCAGATAATCTTATTGTTTTTATGTTTTCTTGATTTGGTCTTAGGATCAGTTGTTTTTATGTAATGCTTCAAATTCTTTTCTATTTTTTCATTCTTTATATATTTTAAAAAATTATTTCTTGATTTCTTATAATTTTGATTTTTCTTGCCTTATTCTGGTTTTCAAAGTTGTGTTCATTCTTAAGTGTTTTGATCTCCTTTCTAGTTAATCTTCTTTTCATAATTAAAAAAAATATTTGGGCACTTCTAGTCCTGGGGTGTGGAAGATGGTGCCTTTAACCTGAACATCTCCTTCAATTCTCTCTTCTGGTCTATAATCAACACCAAGAACTTGCCCACCTCTAAGTTCCCACATCCAGCAGAGACCCAACTGCTTCTACCATCACCAGGCATATGCTGGTTCCATTTTGCCCAGGGTTCAATCTTAGCAGCACAGGTTAACCTTTATCAGCAGAGGTGTCTTAAACCTCCCGGATTCAGATGCCAGACTGACTGAAAATTTATATGGTTGAGGCCAGGATACTTTTCAATCCACCTAACCACAGGCCTCATTACTTGGTTTCAGTGGAACTCTCCTGGAAATATTTACACTTAAGATGGGCAAAACTTCAGTTCCTGTGTCTTTCTTGAGATCTTTTCTGTTTGTTCTAGTAGTACCACTACTCTGTCCCCACTCTTCTTAATTTTTTCAGCCGTACATTCATGCTGAGGTGATGTTATGTCTTGTGGGGAAGATTTGAGAGCTCATAATTTTCTTACCTACTCTCTCACCTTCTCAGAATCTTCTTTCAGGATTAATATTTCTTAAACACTAGTTTTGATCTCAATCTTACATTGAATTTTTGGTTTGTTATATTTAAATAAATACATATTATTAAATATTTAAATCTCTCCCTCTATTTAGCACAAAATACAATAGAACTTAAGTTCTTCACATTCTGAAGTATAATTTCTTGAAGTAAAGCAGTATGATACAAGGAGTGATATAAGGTAGAATTTGTTCTGTCCAAAGCTATAGGGCTTGGCTGTTGGCTTTTACCCAATTGCTAATTATTTGTTCCAGCCTGTTCCCTCATCACTCTGGTTACTTCATGTTTTTTGGAATTGTATAAATCCTAACACTATTTTTGTAACAAACTTGATGTTTTAGACATGGTAGTCTTTCAATGCAAAACATTTGCTTCAGAATAGATTCATTAAAAGTTACTTTACCTTTCATTTCATAAAGACACAACATTTTGCATGGCAATTGGTTTTAGAGGCAACCCTGCTATAATTCCAGAGTGATGTGACATCTCTCTCTTTTCTTCAGGATCTCGGTCATGGTTCAGATCAAGTGATAACTCCATCAAGGACCTTTCCTGATTTTCACAGCTCCTAATATTCTCCTTCATTGGGATACTAGATAGATTTTACCAGTATTCAAAATTACTTTGTATTTATGTATATGTAGGTACATACAGGTGCATATGAATACATATAAACATAAATATTTATACAGATAGAAGGGTGTACTTAAAGTCAGGAAGATTAAATCTAAATTCTGTCTCAGATACTTATTAGCTATGTGATTGTGTACAAGTAATTTGATGCTTGACTTTCAGTTTTTTGTCATGAAAAGATAATAACAAGACTGGTATCATAGGCACAGTTGTTGTGAGCAACAAATGAAATGACATCTAAAACATTTTACAAATTGTTTCTGCTGTCCTTCACCCTTCATACTTCAAGAATATGGAGTCAAGGTACTGTGTGTTCATCTGTGCCTTGTTAGTCTGTTTTGAATTAAATTGGCTTTGGGCACAAATAATCTGTTTGAATATTTGCAACAGAGTTATCTCTAGATTTGTACATCTTACATCTTTGGGAGAAGACCTCAATGTCTTGTACTTAGCAGCTCATTTTACCAGATAATCTTCAGAATCTTCCTAAAATGATTCTCATGGAAAAAAGTTCAGTTTTCTGGTATGGTACTGATAAATTGTATAGGTTTTACAGCCATATAACAATGAAGTCAGCACATTGCCTCTGTAAATCTTTAGGTTGGTATGTAGCCTAATACCTCTTTTCTGAAATGCTTTCTTTCTGAGCTTGCCAGTACAGAGTTGACTCTGGCAATGTGTGCATCAACCTCATTATCTATTAGGACACTCCTAGAAAGTATACTGCCAAGGTAAGCGAACTTGTCCACAACGTTCAAATTTTCGCCATTTGCTGTAACCAATGACTCCACATACAGAAGGTATGGTACTGCTGGTGAAGATCCTCTGCTTTCTTGTCAGGCCAAAATAAGCACAAAAGAAGAGAATCAGTTCATTTGCTTGCTTTGTAGCCACAGAGGATGCAATTAATGCACAATCATCTGCAAAACAAACAAGCAAAAAAAAAGACCAACTCTCCCCTCACTTTAATTTTTGTTTGTACACTTTTCATGTTGAATTTTACAAACTTTAAAGTGCTAAATAAATGCTAGAAATTATTTTATTCTCATGCATATATGTATATATGTATTTGTATGTGCATGAAATATTTGCATATAAAACTCTTGGCAGAAGGTAAATAATTTTGATTGTGTTTCAACAACTTAAAAAAAAGAATGACTTTTCCATTTACATTGTAATCACTGGTGATTTTACTTCCACTTAATTCAATAGTCATTTATTAAGTACCTACAACATACCAGATATTATAAGAAGGAAAGCAAATGGATAAAATTTAGAGGAAAAAAAACAGTAAAGAAATGAAGAGAGGAAGAGGATGGATGAAAAAAGGGAGGAAGGAATGGAAGAGGGAAAGAACAAAGCAAGGAAGGAACATGGGAAAGAAGGGAGGAAAGACAAAAGAGAGGAAGAAAGATGACTAGACAAGAAAGCAAACTGAATAGTAAAGAATGATTAAACTAATAAATTGTCCACATAAAAGTACATGATTTTTACATAAAAAGTTCTAGTGAAGTAGAGAGAACAGAGTCAAAGTCTTCCAGTTTTGATTTATAAATGGGCAAATGGATAACCAGACAGGTGAAATCTGTGATTGAGTATACCCAACTTTTTACAGTTTTGGTACTGCAAAATTGCAAATGATGCTTCAAAATAATTTCATCTCATGTAAAAAATAAAATTACAGTCTTTTTCAAATATTTTCTCCTTGTAATCATGTAGAAAACAGATAATGGTTATGCAAATGGACAGATAAACTGTGTCCCATGAGAAAACATTCAATTTTTTCTCCAGATTATTATGAAAACACCTACCAGTCAGATTCAAAGTGTCCCCTTCAAAAAATATAATGCATGGTAATGGATCCAGTTTTTCAATACCTCATTTTTTTCACACTTCAAATTTCATTGGAGAATCCATATATAATTAGAACTTCATATAAAGTAGCTTGTTCTGATGCAGTTAAACTTCTTCAGAATATTTTCATGGGTGGAGAGGCTTTTAATCAGTAACAAGGAAATGCAATGAAATGCTTTCCTCATATAATGAGCTTTTAGCTAGGGATTTTAAATATGAAAGTCTAACAGGAATAAATAGTAAATGGAATAGTTGAAAAAATGAATGAAAAAATTCAATATTCTAGAATTTGGTCCAAATGCTTTACATTAGACTTCCTCAAGGGTTCTCAGGGGCCATCTCAATCCAACAAATGGAAAACTTATCAAGAAAAATGACATTTTGCTCATGTGCTGTTCCCTGCTCTAAGAGTATGATTTAAATTCAAGTCAATGCTAAGGATGCAAAAATATAAGAGAATGTTGTCTGACTAAAGAAATTAACAGACAGGATTTTGGAAAGATGGAAATGTTATGTCAGAAAATTCCAAGTACTACAGATTTCACTCACAAACAAAACAAAGTTATACCTCAAGTCAAACATAGACTGGTGAAAAACAAATAAGACTTGGGGCAAAACAGGGGTCCTCCTGAGATAACACAATAAGATTTATGGAAAGACCCCAAAACAGAGATATAACCTGTATAAAAAGTATTTACTCTTTAAACACCTCCAGGTTTTTTCCACTGAAACATTAAGTGGAGAGCCCTAAGGCTAGTTGGATTTAACTCAGCTCAAACTTCAGAAACTGTCTTCACCTAGACATTGTAGGGAATTGGGGTCTGACTCCAGGAAGACTGAAGGAACCTTTGCTGATAATGACTGTCAGCTTAAATTTGGCTGCTGAGATGCAGCTATGGGCAAGAAGGAACCAGCACACTCAATGAGTACAAAAGCAGTGAGGCAGTCACTTATAAGAGGATGGAGTTCTTGGTTTTTGGTCCCAAGTCAGAGAGAACTGAAGTGAAGCCAGAGGTACTGTTCCTCTCCTCCCATCCCCTAGGACTAGAGGTGTAGTCTACTAGTACTTGTAGTGTAACTAGAGGTTACACTAATAAGTTCTTATTTAAAGAAGAAGAAAAAGAAGAAGAAGAAGAAGAAGAAGAAGAAGAAGAGGAAGAAAAGGAAGAAGAAGAAGAAGACGAAGAAGAAAGGACATTTTAGTTTAAAAAAATGCCTTTCCTACCCCAAAGAGTAATATCAAATAGTTACCTGCCCAAAGAGCATTTATAGAAAAAAAAATCAAAAAAATAAATAAAAAATCAAATGAGAGAGACTGAGGGGGAGAAATATCAAAGAAAAAGAAAATTATGAAAAGAAAGTCAACCAACTAGAAAAAAAGATCCAAACTATTAAAGAAGGAACGACTCTTTTAAAATTATAGTTGGGAAAGGGAAAGCAACTGAAGGACTAAGACACCAAAAAATAGCAAAACAAAATACAAAGAATGAAGAAATAGAAGAGAATGTGAAATAGCTTAGAAAAACTATGAATTTGGAGAACTGATCAAGAAGAGAAAACATAAGAATAATTGGGCTACTTGAAAATTTGTTACCAAAAACAAACTTACAAACAACAACCAAAAAAACCTTGACACAATAAAAAGAAAGAAATAATCAAATAAAATTGTCCTGACGTGATACAGCAAAAAAAGAAACAAGAATTAGAAAAAAAAATCAACTGATCATAACTTCAAAGAGATCCTACAAGGAAAACATTATGTGACTCTAAAAAGCAAAACTGTCTAAGAAAAGTTTAAAAAAGTAATTCTGTGATATAAATGTGGTTCAAAATCAAAAAAATAGAGAGGAATTAGATGGAGGAGGATTCCTATTAATTCTAAAAATCTACTCACATTGGCAATGGGTAAATAGGGAACAATGCACACACACACACATACAGACACACACATACACAAAGAATGCTATAGCATTCTTCAAAAGGGGTAGGAAACAGGATAAAGTGAGTTATAGAATATATATATAAATAAAAAAGGAGTGAGAATAGGTGTAAAGATTAATGGAAATGGGATTAAGAGAGAAGGAAAAATTGAGAGGAGAAGATAATGGAGGGATTCTTGAAGGGAAGAGAAGTTAAGAAATAGGAAGGTAAGTTGAGGAGTAGAACTAAAGTTCTACTAAACTTCTACTAAAGTCATCAGGGATCGGAAATAAGAGATATACACAAATAATCATGGTGATCAGGAATGGAATTTATAAGAGAATAATCACTGGTCTTAGAGAAAGTCAAAGATTCAGTCAAAAGACAAATCTACATTATATGTCAGCCATAATAATAGTGTTTTAGCTCCATGTCTACCTTTATATGTATATGTGTGTATATATATGTATATATACATATGTAGATAGGTATATGTATGTATGTATATAAATATATGCCTCTGTATATGTATATAAGTATGCCTTTGTAAATATATCCTTGCTTAATTGTAGCCTGCTCAAGGGAGATGGTTGGGAGGGGAGAAAAGAATACAGTAAAAGTTCACAGCAAAGTACAAAGGAAAACCTACAAGGAAGCCAAGAAAAAATGAACAATGATAAAAATAATGTCTTCTATTATTATATATTTTTCTTGAAATTGAAATTTATTGTGAATCCTCCCTGATATTCTGCTGGATATGTGAGAATTTTTTCCTTCGTTTTTCTGTCTTTTTAAAATTGTTCTTATTTTGCACTTAAGTTAATTTTTTTTTAAAAGAGAGACAGACAGATTGAGGAGAGACAGAAACACATATGTGTTGATTTGACAGAAAGAAAGTGACAGAGACATATTTGTATATACAGTAGAACAAATGCAGATACACAGAAAAACAATCAAAGAAAGGCAGAAAAAGATAGAAGCAAAAGTGATAAAAAAAAGTGAAAAAATCCAAGCAGTCTAAGCTGAACCAATGTGGTCTCAGGGATTAGGCAGTTTAAAAACTATTAAGGAATTGATCTCAGGACCTAATCCATTCAGGAATCCTTACTTTCACAATTAGTGTCCTATATACATGAATTATTTCACTCATACATCAACTCTATTACAAAAGTTCTTTTGGAGGTTGGTAATGTGAACTTAAGAGATCCTTTTATTTCCTTTTTCATAGAATTCAGTGAAGGGGCAATGCAGGGCTATGGTCCTGGATTACTCCCATTCATTCTTACTTCCACCATCCTAATTCTACTCTCATAGGCTTCTAGGCCTGGTGGCCTTATTTTTTTTCGATCAGACCCTAGTTTGCCTGAGGATGCAGATCTCTTGATAAAGACAGAAGATAATGAACATTGGTTCCATACCCCCTTCATCCAGAAGAGGTAGGTGCTCTTAGCATCATGGGTAGTCAGATCCCCTCAGAAAGAAGAAGGCAAGGTAGTCTAGATGCATTTGGCCATTTAGGCTATAAACCTTCTTTTATCTGAACTTTTGTAGGAGTACCCTAACTAATCACATTTCCCAGTCATACCACTGTCTAAGTAATCTTCCCCAAATATTCTTCTAAGTACATCACTACAGTTAAAACAAACAAACAAACAAATTACTAGCCCACTCTCATGAGTGTATAAAAATACACTTTTATATTTACATACTGATCCTGATATTTAATCTCCCACCCCATCCCCATCACATGTGATACATGACTAGTTTGGTTTGATTTCTAATTGCTTCCAAATTCAATTGATCCAATTAAAATGATTGTTAACTAATTTTGCATGTTTAAAATTACCAGTTAAATTTATGTATCATGATATCTATTCTTTTGGGCATTTTATGCACAGTGTATAATTGAAACAGTATTGGTGCGTGCCACATTTCCTGATCTTCTATACTTCAAGCTAAAAGTGATGACTCCATCACTTAGCCTGAAACTTCCTTCCACTTCTCTATTTTTGTATTTATTTCTAACTTCTGGTATTCATACTTCTCTTGCTCCTAAGAAATTACACTTTTTGTAGGAGTAGTGGTTGTTTCATGTATGTTTATATAGTTCCATAGGTATATGTACATATGTATACATACACACATATATACTTATCTTTATAGGTATATATGTATGTATATGTGTGTGTGTATTTGGATAAGTGTATTTTAATATAATTGATATCCATTGTAGTCCTATGGAATTTATTCTATAAATATTCTATAAATTATGGATTCTGAGAAGGCACACACACAAACACACACATTGCTAAGGATTGCAATCTAAAAGATTCCTTGGCAAAACATGACTATAAAACAATAGAAGTTAACTTTTTTAAAAAATTAAAGATGTCTAACATTTAATGAACTTTTCTCGAAATTACTTGATTTTTATAAAGATTGAAAGAACTACAGTACAATTTTATGACCTCTAAGTAAGTGTTTGCAGAATTTCTGATAAAAGAGAAATAATAGTCATTATGTATCTTTGTATTTCTTCCATGCTAAGCCTTTTACCTATGATCTTCAAGAGATAAAGTTTGCAGTCTAAGCATTTTTCCACATGGTGGCACAAAGCACTTTGCTTCTTTCTTATTATTGGAGTCTCCCAGGCAATATTGAAGAATAAATGAATGAAAAATGTGAATTTTTCAATTCCTAAGGACATTTGTTTGTTAAAGCTATACAAAATAATTAAAAGAAATTATTTTAGCCTGACAGTAGCAAATTCAAGAAGCTATAGACACTTAATGACCCCATTTGACTAAGATAAACAAAAATTAACATTATTTAAATTATATTGTATTTCCATTTATCTTGTTTAACACTTAGCAATCACATTTTGATCTAGCTTGGTTCCACTCAAGTTTAGGATCCCATGAAACAAGTTTGACAATTCTTCCTAGAATACCATATAAGTGAGTATGTGGTGAATTTATGAAACTAATAATATCTTTTATTTTTTTCAAAGAATTTGAGGCTTTGACTTAATTACTTCTTGTATAGATACTATTTTTTGACGATGTGAAAGACTTCTTTCCTATTCTTTTTTTTTGTAATTAAAAAAAAAAAGCTTTTCTAATTTCCTCTAAAATACTTTAGTTGGTCTGGAATTTTTTTTTTCTTTTGGAATAGATCCCAAGAATAGTTCCTTGAATGGCACTTTCTAATTCATCTCAATTTCCTCATGTTTCATATTTCATTTGGATGTAGTATTAGCTATTCTCCTTAATATAGAAAAATCATTGGAGAAAAGCATCTGGCTAATATTTATTCTATGTAACAACCAATTTGTAGATCTTGCTTCTCAGGAATGTTATGTTACCTACCTCTTTAAATATACTCTCAAAGAAATGGAGCCAGGGTAGTTAAGTAAATCTAAGTACTTGGCTGAACTGTCCCTCAAACCCCTCCAACTTATCTTTAAATAATGACTCAACAAATTCTAGAGTGACAAAACTCATAAAAAGTTTGAAGGAAACAGTTTTGCAGTCACATAACTTAGAAGGTCAGCAGGAAAGTTCTGCCACAACTGTATGAGAGTGGAACACATTTCACCACAGGACCCATTAACACATTCCCAAACATAGAAAACAAGGGACAGCCCTTCAAAATCAACAACAGCAGCAGCCACTTCCAGAGATATCAGCCCTCAGATAGTAAGGGGATCAAACAATTTGATCAAAAGGAGATTATAGGGGTCTCTTTGCTAGCACTGAAGCAGGACTCTATTGCTTTGCCTATATTCATATCTGGGTCACAGTCCTGAGTGGCAGTATTAGCCCACCAAAGCTTATGCACACAGTGGAGCATGGACCCTCTTCACAATTCCAGGACAGAAAACAGTGCTTAGCATCACTCACAGACCAAAGTACAACCCAGGAGAGTGGTAAAGACCTCTTCTTATTACACCATCTTAAAAGGACTGAAAACTTTTAAGCCTAAGAAGTATCTCTGAAAACAAAAACCCTTGAAGCTTGGAATAATACACACTCCACTCAGGAAGTAGAAGCCAACTTTAAGAGAATTCAAAATCAAATAAAAGACTATGAACAACAGGAAAAGAAAATTATGACCATAAATTACTATCATGACAAAGATTAAGACACAAATTCAGAAGATAACAACATCAAAGTTCCTATATTTAAGCCTCCAAGAAAATCACAAATTGATTTTAGGCCATGGAAGAGCTAAAATGGAATACTGAAAATCAAGTAAAAGAAATAGAGGAGAAATCGAGAAGAAAAAGAAAAGCAAAGTAAGAAATGCATAAATAGGATCCAACCACTTTGGAAACCAATTTGGAACTATTTTCAAAGGGCTATCAAACTGTGCATACACTTTAATTCAGCTTGGCCACTATTGGGTCTATATTCCAAAGAAATCATAAAAAAGGGGAAAGGATCCATGTGTGTAAAGCTGTTTTTTTGTGGCAAAGAATTGGAAAATGAGTAAATGCCCATATATTGTGGAGTGGCTGAATAAGTTATGGTATATGAAAGTAATGGCATATTAAAAAATGTCCTATTAAACATTCTATTCTATTAAAATTATAAATAAGCTGATTTTAGAAAGGCTTGAAAAGATTTACATGAGCTGATACTAATACAAGCAGAACCAGGAATACATTCTATACAGTAACACCAAGATTTTGCAGTGATCAATTATGACAGAGATTGGGTTCCCCTCAGTGGTTGAGTAATCCAAGGCAATTCCTTAAATAGAAAATGCTAACTGCATCAAAAGAGAGAAATAAGGTGACTGTATATAAATCAATACATGCTATGTTCACTTTTTTTTCTTTTTCTTCCTTTTTTTCTCATTTTGTTTTTGTTAAATGTACACATATAACCAAAAAAAAGTCTTTGTTATGTATAATTGAGAAAACTAAAAAAAAAAAAAAAAAAAAGAACTGATGGAAACATAATACAGATAGATGATCTACATATCATAATGCATATTATTTCACTTTTTTCCTTATTTTTTTCCTTTTTGACCTGATTGTCATTTCACAACTGAGACTAATATTGAAATATGTTTTATATAATAGCATGTGTATAAACCATATTGAACTGCCTATCACTTTTGCAAGAGGATTAAGAGAGAGAAATTTGAAACTCAAAATCTGTAATTTAAAAGTTTTAAAAACTAATATTAATTTTTTACATATTAACTGAGTAAAAGTACAGGCTAAGTAAATGAACATAAAAAGAATAAAAGAAAATAATATAAAAATAAAAACAAAAAAAAGGAAAAGATATGCCTATTTTCACATACTCAATTGGATGTGGTAAAATTAATGCATGATATCAAATATCTTCCATGTATCTAATCCCTTAAAGTTTACATAAATATTTCTTTGAAATCATATTGCAGAATAAGTAAAATTAAATTACCTCCTCCATTTCACAAATGATGAAATTGAATCTGAGACTAAATTGTTTGTATTTACACAATTAGTTTATCAACAGAATAATTCTTTTAATCCTCCTCAATAATTAAAATGTTTTTTTTCAATGTGACTTAAAGCTAAATATTACTAAATATTCAATAAAATACATGTTATTCTTTTAAGAAAGTTGAATTAATATTGGTTGAACAGTAGTATAATTATGTGGCTTCAGAACTATTTAAAAGATGGGTTGTGACTGGTTCTTTGTGAAGTTGGTATTTGTTTTCACATTATTCCTCTCTCATTTCTTATTTTTCTGTATTCACTTTTGAAAGGATGAAATAATAGAAAGTACTTAAAGTTTCTGAGATATGGATCAACACTAATCAGTAAAAGATCTAGAATGATGGTTCTTAAATTAATGACTTACACCAAATAATAATCGGAACAATTTGCATAGTGCTTAATTTTGTAAAACACCTCAAATGCTGTCTCATTTGTTCTTCACAGCAACTCTAGGAGATAAATTTTATTATCATTTTATAGATGAAGAAACAGAGAGCAGTTAATTGTCTTAGAGTTATAGAGATGGTATGTTCTGAGGACAAATTTGAACTCTATTCATACTGACTCCAGACTAAGTACAATATCCACTCCTTAGTTTGGCTATCTAAATAATTATACCAGCTATTTCTTTTGATTCCTAATGATGTAACTCATCTGGGGCTAATAATGGGTTTATCAAGGCAACTGAATTCTCTTTTACTAAATCCATACATCTAGCACAACATTTCTCCATTTGGAATTTTTGCACTCTTAACCAGTATCAAAGTAATTTTCTTTTGCAGGAAAAAAAGCACCCTCAAAAATCAGAATGAAGCCATTGTCCCTTCTCCCTCTGTTGACAGTAATACCTTTATTGGATTTTCCTTCCCCCAGCTATTAGGGCAATTTAAAAATCTTGGCTTTCATTCTAAGCCATGAAGAATACAAAATTGGTAATCAATTTGGGGTATTTCAGAATCATTAGGAATCAACTTAAAACTTATTGAAAATATGCATCAATTATTCAAGATTCATACATTTATTAGTTGGAACAGTCATTCTCTAATGCATATTGCACTCCCTGTATGTCTCCTTTTACTGTCTTTCTGATTTATGTAACCAAAAAATAAATCATTTTTTTTCTTAGTCAACCCTTTGGTGATAAATCTCACCTACTATAACTAGAGAAGCATGTAAAGCATTTCCAATTTTGTATGTCCTGTAAAAAAGCATGCCCAGCTGGTATAGCCTTTGAAAAGATTGAGTGCTAGTCATATTTCAATATCATGGGAATAGGTTTTTGTTTGTTTGTTTGTTTGTTTGTATTATACATACCCTTGCAAACTCAAATAATTTTTTTAAAAAAATAACAAAAATGAAAATAGAAAAATTGGGTCCAAGTCATTAAAATAGTTCCATTGAAACTGAGTTACAAAGATGATTGCGTTAATAATGATCACATATGCTAATACTGATATTTTCAACTTTTTCTTTTACTAAGCTGCTGGAATATCATTCTTTGACTTTGTTTCTCATGATTATCTTGATTGTAAAACCTGTCTGAAATTAGCATTAATGGACAATGGAACTAATCAACAATTAAGCTCTCTTTTAATGGCTTCCATAAAGCTGGACACATGTTAACATTAATTGATCCTCAGTGTGTTATTAGAAGCACTCAACTATTAATATGTTGTGAGCTTCTATGCTTGAGTAAGCTGAAAATATTAAGGAGAACTAAATGAAGAAATTCTGTCCATCCCAAGTGATTAAAACAAGTTAGTTTGTCGGGAAATTTGGAGAAGTGAAATCTGAATTATAATACTGTTGAGACATTTGAGTAGGATTTGGTAACAGATTAAAAATATAATTTTTCTCTTGAGTAAAAAAAATATTTTGTCTAAAAGTATGTCAAAATTATAGGAAAATATTTGAGTTTTATTTTCTTTGTTTTCTTGAAATACAAACATCCTTTGAAATAGTTATCTCAGGCTGTTTATCCAGACACTTTTGGTCAAGTAATTATTTTAAGTTCTCTTTGGATTTTTGCTCAGGACAGTAAATGCCTAACAATCAGACACAAATGGTTAATCCAATTTCTACTTCTAGTGACTGAATCTGATTGAAAAATGGCAATCAACAAATGTGCCTGGCATTTAGCTCAAATCATTCTGAAAGTGATAGATGTAATGCACCTTGGATCCTTTATTTTGTTACGTGAGTAAAGAGATATAGATAATCTCTACCAGTCAAGGTTACAGCTTTTGCTCTTTTGAGCATATGATCTTAATAAATTTCAGGAATGGAAGGGCAAAAGGAAAGTGAAGGAAGTTATCATTTGATTATAAACATTCCATTGAAAATCGTCTCTAAACTTTGTAAAGTGTTTATGGTTTTCAGACAAAAGGTTGTAGCCTTTCTGATGGGAGATATTTTCAGAGTTTCTTTTAGTACAATTTTTACAAACTTGGGGAAACTTACAATAATGAGCAGAAATTTAAGTAGGAAGTAATGGAGATTGTATTTCCAATGGACTTTACAAAAAAATTAGTCTGAAGTAAGGAGGCAAAAAATAAGCCCTTCTCTCATTTCTCAAAATCAGGAAGTACTCTGGAGGTGAAGTATTGAACCATGATTATTCACTCACTTAATATTTTTAGAATTTAGAACTCTCAACATAGAGGTAGTGAAAGGGGGATACATTGCCTGTACATTGTCAGGTTTTATGTATGTATGTATGTATGTGTGTGTATGTATATGTTATGTGTATATATACACACATGTGTGTGTATATATATGCATGCATTTGCATACTCATAAGCATACATATATGCATATGTGTTTCCTGTGCAATCTTATCTAACTTTATTTTAAGCATTTAATAGCATTATTCTGACAAGGACTTTATAGCCTTCCATGTATTGCTGTTAGGAACAAAGACATAAAAATGTTTAAGAAGTCTGACCTTAGGGATTCTGCTTTAACAGTGAAAGGCTTCTGTTAAAAGAAAATTAAATAGCACAGTGAACCCAGGGATATTGGAGAATTTTTAGAGTGGAGACGTTTGAGTGGAATTGTCAATTTCTGGATATAGTTTATGAAATGATATACTAAATAAAAGCCCATGCAAAAGGCTAAGGAGATAATTATTTGGATTACTTAGATATAAGAATAAAAGATTCTATTGGGAAAAGGACATTAAATTTTTTGATATTATATACTCATTAAGTTGAGTGAGGATTATATGTAGTTGAGAAAAGGTATTTGTGATAGAATTGTATTTTCATTCTTATATTCCTTTGCCTTTATTATTAAAGATGACTTGGACATTTATAAATGTAAAGTTTAGAATCCAATGACAGGAAGAGAGCCTGAAAAATCATCACTTCATCATGGAGTATGACACCACTAAAGATATATAGAAAATGAAATTTCACAACTACAGCACTGGAAGGGAGATCAGTCATGCTTTTATCTGCTGATATTCAATCACCCAGAAAAACATGTCAAACTCTTTGATAAAATTCTCTAGAAAGTACCTCTCATAACTCTATCTGATTATAGACCATGCAAATTATTTACTATTTTAATTCATTTATTTGTTTTATGTTTGTGAAATATATTTTCTCCCTTTCATTTCTCCCATGAACTTAAAAAAACCTGCCTATTGACAAACCAAATACTTTTAAAAACAAATAATGGGAACTTCTGGGTGCAGAGACAAGATGGGGGCAACAACACACATTTCTCTCTAACTTTCTCTAAAACCTTCACACCAATTAGAACATCTAGCCTCTGAATTAGCTCTGGACCAGAGGAACCCAAAAATATTAGGAGTGCAACAAATTATCAGCAGAAGATTATTTTGAAGATTGACAGAAAAGGAATGTTTCAATCGAAAATGGGAGGGAGTCAACAAAGCACAAGCTACTGAGCACAAACACACAGACACCCCAGGCAGTGCAGTAGTGGGTGGTGCAGACTCTGTGTGACAGAGAATCTACTGGGAGGAAACAGACCAGAAAAGATCTGTTTCAATTAGAAACAGGAGGGAGGCAGCCTAACATAAACAGCTGACCACAAACAGCACAGAATCCTGGGGTGGTGCAGACTGCACTGGCAGTGCAGACTTCGTGTGGCAGAGAATTTATAAGGAGGAATCTACAGGAATCTACAGCAGTGTTGGTCTCTCTGCCCTGGCTGCAAGCCAGTAGATCAGCAGAGAAATTATAAAACATCCAACACAAACACAAAAGATAAAGAAAGTAAAGTGGACTCTGAAAATAGACAGCTTCTATGGTGAAAAAGAAGAACAGATTTCAAACCCTGAGGATACTAAAGGCAGATTATCTCCTGATAAAGTCCTAAAAGGGAATATAACCTGGAACCCATCACACAAGCCTCTCCTAGAAGAAATTAAAAGGGATCTTAGAAGAGAGCTAGAAGAAAAATGGGGAAAGGAAATGAAAATTTTGCAAGAGGATTTAGAAAAGGCAACACAGAAACTATCTGAAGAACATTCATAACAAAATAGACTTAGTTAAATGGAAAAAAAATTAAACTTTTTAAAAACTTTAATGTTTTAATGTTAATTGAACTCATTAAAAGATAGATTTCATAAAAAGGAAAAAGAAAGCAACTCTTAGGGAAAAAAGAATTTATGAAAGAGAAAAAGAAAATAACTCCTTAAAAAAAGAGAATTTGTAAAATGAAAAAAAAAATCCCTAGAACAAAACAACTCATTAAAAAATTCAACTGGAAAATACAAAAAAAGTAAAAAAGGTAATGAAGAAAATGATTCATTAAAATTCTGATTTGAACAAATGAATGACTCAATTGAGACAACAAGACTCAGTCAAGCAAAACTAAAAAAAAAAATTTTTTTTAAATAGAAAAAAAATCTAAAATAACTACTGGGAAAACAACTGTCCTGGAAAATAGATCTAGGAGAGACATTCTAAGGATTATTGGACTTCCTGAAATGTATGATGAAAAAAAGAGCCTAGACACTAACTTTCAGGAAATCATCAAAGAAAACTGCCTGGATATAATAGAATCAGAAGGTAAAATGACCATTAAAAGAATTCACCAAATGCCTTATGAAAGAAACCCCCAAAGTGAAACCCCAAGGAATATTATGGCTAAACTGGAGAATTATCGTACCAAGGAAAAAATATTACAAACCACTAGAAAGAAAGAATTCATATATCGAGGAGCCAGAAAAAGGATTACTCAGGACCTAGCAACTTACACTTTAAAGGATCAAAGGGCCTGGAATCTGATATTCTGAAAGGTGAAGGAAATTGGAATGCAGCAAAGAATAACTTACCATACTAAACTGAGCATTTTATTTCAGGGAAAAAGATGTACATTCAATGAAACTGGTGAATTCCATTTATTTTTGATGAAAAGGCCAGAGCTAAACAATAAAATTGATCCTCAAATATACAACTAAAGAGAGGCATAAAAGAGTAAAAAGAAAAAAAAATACTTTTGAGAACTGTATTTCCATTATGGCTATACATTGAGAGTACAGCTATAATCTGATTTTACTGTTATAATATATATAAAAAAAAGAAAAACTAGAGATGGAAAGGGGATTGTAACAGAAAAAAAGGGGAAAGTGGAGGTAAAATAAGGGAAATTACATCTCAAGAAGAGGCAAAGAAAACATATTATAATTAGGGGAAAGAAGGGAGGATGATGAATATTGTGTGAACCTTACTCTCATCAGATTTGGCTCAAAGGAAAAAATATTAGATATATTTGGTTTAACTGAGAAATATCTTTCATCTTATAGAAAACTGGGAGGGGAAAGGTGAAAAGAGAAGGGGTAGACTAAATAGAAGGGAAAAAAAGAAATATTAGGGGAAAAGTATAAGAAAGGGGGAGAGTCTTTAAAATGGAAGGATTGCTTGAGGCAAGTAGTGCTCATAAAATTAATACTTGGGAGGATGGAAAGGGGAAAAGGAAAGAGAATATTAACATTTGGGATTAATAAGATTCTCTAATAGAGAATTAGTAGTTTTAACTGTAAATGTTAATGGGTGAACTTTCCCATAAAACATAAGTGGATAGCAGACTGCATTAAAAGCCAGAATCCTACAATATGTAGTTTAAAAGAAACATATTTAAAGCAGAGCAATATATAGGGAGTAAAGGTAAAAGGCTGGAGCAGAATCTATTATGCTTCAGGTGAAGTAAAAAAAAAAAAAAAGCAATTTCAAATCAAACAAAAGCAAAAATTTATCTAATTAAAAGAAATAAGAAAGGAAACTATATCTTGCTAAAGGGTAATATAGATAATGAAGCAATATCAATATTAAACACATATGGACCAAGTGGTATAACACCTAAATTCCTAAAGGAGAAGTTAAAAGAGTTACAAGAAGAAATAGAGAGCAAAACTATAATAGTGGGAGATCTCAACCTTGCTCTCTCAGAACTAGATAAATCAATCCACAAAATAAATGAGAAAGAAGTTAAAGATATAAACAGAACACTTGAAGAACTAGATATGATAGATCTTTGGAGAAAAATGAATGGAGGCAGAAAAGAGTACAATTTCTTCTCACTGTTCATGGAACCTACACAAAAATTGACATATATTAGGACATAAAGACCTCAAAATGAAATGCAGAAAAGCAGAAATAGTAAATGCATGTTTGTCAGATCACAATGAAATAAAAATTAGTTCAATAAAGGGCTGGGGGAAAACCCATCAAAAAGAATTGGAAACTAAATAATCTCATCCTACAGAATGAATGGGTGAAACAACAAATCATAGACACAATAATTTCATCCAAGAGAATGACAATAATGAGACAACACACCAAAATTTGTGGGATGCAGCCAAAGAGGTAATAAGGGGATTCTTTTTTTTAATCTCTAGATGCTTACTTGTATAAAATAGAGAAAGAGAAGACGAATAAATTGGGCTTGTACTTGAAAAGCTAGAAAAAATAACAATCCTCAATCAAATACCAACCTTGGAATCCTAAAAATAAAAAGAGATAAATAAAATTGAAATTTAAAAAAAAAACTGTTGAATTAATAAATAAAACTAACTCTATTTTCAAGTGGATTCCACAACAAAATAATAATAGATTTATGTTTGGAGGTAATCTCAGACTACCTGGATCTGCTATTGTTGTTTTTAATGAAATAAATCAGTAAGGAAGGGGTTTCATGTCTGGCTATACATTGCTGATGGGAGTAGTATTGGTAGTAGTAGGTTAGGTAAAGGTGATATAGGGGAAGTGAGACAATTACACAAAGTTGTCAGCCTCATTCTCTCTTCCAGAGTGAGTGGA